>NW_027358965.1:911-4239 GCF_012295235.1 Primulina huaijiensis | reverse complement strand
ACTGAATCATCTCATAATGAAATACCAATAAATGAAAATTTTCAAATGATCAGTTGTTTTATGCTACTATTATACCCTTGTTTGCTAACATTGTAAATTTTATTGTGACAAATAAAATGCCTTATCATTGGAATTCACAGGATAAGAATAAATTCTTAATAGAATTTAAAAAAATTTATTGGGACGATCCTTACTTGTTTAAGTATTGTCCTGACCAAATTTTTCGACGATGCATACCCGACAATGAAGTAAGTAATGTTATTAAATTTTGTCATTTTGAAGCATGTGGAGGTCATTTTTCATCCAATAAAACAGCTGCAAAAATCTTACAATGTGGATTTTATTGGTCCTCCTTATTCAAAGATACACATTTATTTTGCGAATCTTGTGGAAACTGCCAGAAGATGGGATCAATTTCAAAATGAAACATGATGCCTTTAAACCCAATCATAATTATTGAAATATTCTATAGTTGGGGGATAGATTTTATGGGTCCATTTCCATTATCTTTTGGATATATGTATATTTTAGTCGCTATTGATTATGTTTCAAAATGGATTGAAGCAATTGCATGTAGAACTAATGATCATAAAGTTGTTATAAAATTTTTAAAAGAAAATATTTTTAGCCGATTTGGAATACCTAGAGTAATACTTAGTTATGGGGGAAGTCATTTTATAAATAAATCATTTTCTTCTTTGTTAAGAAAATATGGCATTACATATAAAATTTCTACCACATATCATCCTCAAAGTAATGGTCAAGTTGAACTTGCAAATAGAGAAATAAAACAAATTTTAGAAAAAACAGTTAATCCAAATCGAATAAATTGGTCTTTAAGATTAATCGATGCATTATGGACATTTAGAATTGCATTTAAAACATCATTAGAGATGTCACCATATAGGTTATTTTTTGGTAAGCATTGTCATTTATCGGTTGAACTTGAACATAAAGCTTATTGGGCAATTAAAACATTTAATATTAATTTAGATGATGCATCTAAATTAAAAAAATTGCAAGTAAATGAACTTGAAGAATTAAGAAATGATGCATATGAAAATTCAAAGATTTATAAAGATAAAACTAAAGCCTTTCATGATAAAAATATTATGAGAAAGTCATTTGAAATTGGACAAAAAGTTTTACTTTATAATTCTCGTTTGCATTTATTTCCAGGAAAACTAAGATCGAGATGATCAGGACCATTTATAGTTAAATTTGTTTATCCTCATGGTGTTATTGATATTGAAAATCCTAAAAATAAAGATGTGTTTAAAGTTAATGGGCAAAGACTTAAGCCTTTTTATAGAAAATGAAATTTTTAATGATGATTTTATGCATTTATATGATCCACAATAGTTGTTTGATATTTTCATTTTGTTTTTGTAGATTCTAGTTCATTTCCCAGTTAAGTGGTGGATAACGGTACTCCGTGACTGTTTAAGTCAGTTTCTTCAGTTTTCCCAAAATAATTGAAATATAAATAATATAATAATATGGATGCTTATATTGTGAAACTTCGTAAATATTTTGCTTGTTTACCTGATAATGCGTTGAAAAAATTTATAAAGCTAGATGTGAGTGACTAAGGTTGATGATGTTATATGGCATACCGAATGATATCCGTTTGATAATTGAAGCAAAAGTTCGATTGGTTGGGGAAGCAAGTGAAATAATAATAAGACATATGCCAGGATTTGCTAAAAGCACATATGCCAAAAAGCGAAGAGCTAAACGTATAGGTGGATGTCATAAATGTGTAAGGTGGACTTGTTAAGGAAAATGCAAAAATGTTGGAATGACATTAATGAATAGAGAAGATAAAATTTTATTCATTAAGAATGGTCTGAGTAAAGAGCCTTTGGATAATTTTTTAGAGGTTCTTGATACGCATTCTAGTGGGTACGTGCAAAATGAACTTCTTAAACTATGGTGGCAATTTCAACATGAGGAATATCAACATGGACGGTGGAATCAGTCTTATAAAGATCCTACTGTAGTAACGCATATCTGTTTAGATAAGTAAATATATATATACAATTTCGCCTCGGGAATCTGACGTTAAAAGACCATGTTTGCCAATTTATAAGAAAATTGGATGGGAAGCATATCATCGACTCATAGAAGGCATTGAATCCGTTACTGAACGTAAAATCAGAGGAAGATGTGAGCCACAATCACAACTATGCTGTATATATGTGTTTTAATTTTGTCATTTTTGTTTTCTTTTAATAATAATAATTTCTTGTTCAAATATTGACTTTTGGCATGTTACGCTTATAAATTCATATGCTGTGATCTAACAATTGCAGAAAACATATTTCTCAACATGTCGACGTCCACAGTAAGTAAAATAAAAAATATTTATGTATTTTGTGGATCTAGTGCAGGAAAAGATTCAATTTATGAAGAAGTATCTGAAAACCTTGGAATATCACTTGCTAAAAAAAAGATTCATTTGGTATATGGTGGTGGTGAAGTTGGTCTCATGGGAAAAGTTGCAAAAGCTGCGCATACAGGTGGAAGTGAAGTCTTAGGCATTATTCCGATTACCTTAGCCAGTTTTACTAGACCAACAAAAGGAGAAGAAATGAAAGTGAACAACATGTATGAACGAATTACTCAAATGATTGAACATTCAGATGCTTCATTGCTTTGCCAGGAGGTTTTGGTACTTTGGAGGAAATATTTCATACTATTTGTTGGGCACAATTAAATAACAACAATAAGCCAATTGGTTTGTTAAATGTTAACAATTATTATGACAAAATGTTATCGTTTCTTGATGATGTTGTGGAACATGGATTTATTTTATTCATTGTAATTTTTTTTCTAGATTTGATTGATGTACTATCGATGTGTTCTAAAAAAAACATCAATCAATGTGTTCAATAAAAAATATAAAAAAAAAAACAAAAATAGAAACAAAAATATTTGTTTGTGTTAGATAAGTTTCAAAGGTAGTTGGAGGTATCTGACTTATGTTATTGTAAAACTTTGCAGTCACGTTAAAAAAAATAAAAAAGAAAAAAAAATAAAAAAATAAAAATAAAAAATGGGGGATTTTATTCTTTGTAAATTTTCCTATTTTGTTTTCAATATTAGTTTATTTAATTGTCTGCTTTAATAACTACCCTTTTTCAATGAGAGTTAATATTCATTCCAACTCCATGAGTGTAAATCAGCTATCCATTAAATATTTTGACCTGAAATAATATGTAGTTGAAGCTTTTACGAAAATATTCTCGATATTATACATGTTATGGTGGGTGGTGTGAATTATCTTTTTGACTATATTATCATAAAAAAAATTTAGAAATTAAAA
>NW_027358965.1:0-869 GCF_012295235.1 Primulina huaijiensis | reverse complement strand
TGTGATGAAACTTAAAATTAATAATTTATTATATGTTAAAACATATATTTAAAATTTAAGTTTCATTAAAATTATAAAATTATGTTATTTTAGTATTGTTTGTTTATATTTAATTGTTTTACTAAATATGTTTTATTTTTAGGTTTTCTACATGTTGGTAAAATAATGATTACTCAAGTTACAAAATTCAAATGGAGGTGATTCAAACATTTTTGGAATCCTTGAGAAATTATCTACAACTTTGCAGAAGACATGATTGCCTAAAAAGTTCATTAAGATGATCAAATTGTGCAAATATCAAAAGGAGGACAGATTTACTTTTATTATGACTAGCATATAGTAAAAAAAATCATAACTATTTCAATATTTAACCAAATGAGGTGAACCAAAAGGCCAAATTCATCTACAGACAATTCCCCACATGTTTGCTGTTTTGAGCAGAGTCGAATCCGGTGATTAAAGCCGTGGAACAAAGCATTGAAAGAAGGGACATGGAATTGAAGTTGGAGGAGACAAAGACTACTATTACAACTACATGGCATTAATAAAATTTTTGACCATTTCTCTCATTTGGCCTCTAAATAGAGGCCTTGTGCTAGCTTGAGAATCATTCTATCTCATTGTAAAATATAGTGTAAGTGTTTATAAAAGTTCTAAGTTCCAATATATTTTTCATTTTCTAACTATGATTGATGATTTTAGTGTTAATCAAAAGTAAGCTCACGGAAAACTAAATCTATTATGTCAAGGTGAAGAGGATGAATTCTTGGTGAAGTAAGATTGATTATATTTTGTATATTCTTT
The DNA here is from genome assembly GCF_012295235.1 of Primulina huaijiensis. Lineage (NCBI taxonomy): Eukaryota > Viridiplantae > Streptophyta > Magnoliopsida > Lamiales > Gesneriaceae > Primulina > Primulina huaijiensis. The sequence goes on along the minus strand of NW_027358965.1, from coordinate 65 downwards.
ATTTGTTTATTTTCATTTTTCTAACTTCTTTTTATTGTAGGTATAAAAATGAATTATTTGTTGTT
>NW_027358964.1:31721-40968 GCF_012295235.1 Primulina huaijiensis | reverse complement strand
TTATCTCTTAATCATTTCATTATTTTATCATTCAACCAAACGCAGTCTAGATGTTTTATATAAGTACATCTGCCTGTCTTAGATTTCATATCAGTATATTGGTCATTTAATGTGGTGTACTATCTTTCGATAAAAACAAAAGACATGTGACACTGAGTATTATTTTTGGATAAGTGTTTTGTACGATTGAATTATGGTAGTTCAAATTTGAATGTTGCAAGTCATTTATATAAGGTCATTTCAAGTTTTCTAATTTGCTCTACTTACTCCGTAGTAAAAAAACAATTTTTTCAGAGAAAAATCAAAAGTTCAAGAAGGTCTTCTGAAATTTTGTAAAGAACACACACAATGTATTATTCCATTATTTTGACGGATCATTATGTGCTGCCCAAACACTTCCTAGCAATTTCAAAGAATTTATATCTTAGTTTGTGTAAAGGTGTGAAAGAGTCTTTCCACATAAGTTTCATATTGTGTAGTGAAATCGTGTAAAAAGAGTTTCAGTTGACATTTGTAAAAGTCCAGCTGAATTGAGTTGTATGAGTTGATTGTATTGACCAAAATTTCTAGTGAAACAGAAGATGAAAAGACGTATACGGATTTTAGTGTTCGAACTTCTATAAACAATGATTGAATTCCTTACATTTTAGCAATTTTACTTGAGCTACTGTTTTTGTTGGCATCGTGTTTCACTGAGTTTGGGTGGACTGTTTCCGTACTTTTACTTTCTAAGTTGTCTAATACATTCAGAAACATCGAGATTTGTTCTTGATTGTTAACACTGAGATTCAAAATAAAAGAAATTTGTGAAGCGTTTATTCACTCTCCTTTTAAAGACAAAAACTTGTGTGAGACGGTCTCACGGGTCGTATTTTGTAAGACGAATATCTTATTTGGGTCATCCATGAAAAAATATTACTTTTTATTCTAAGTGTATTACTTTTTATTGTGAATATCGTAAAATTGACTCGTCTCACAGATAATGATTCGTGAAACCGTCTCACAAGAGACCTACTCCCTTTTAAATACTTTTATCGATCCTAATAGTGCACAAAATCACAATCTAGAAAATGGGTTTGACTGAGAAAATTTGAATTGTGCTTGATGTTTTTATTAGAATCTAGAATCACACTATCTCGGTACACAAATTTAATTATAATTTTTAAGTAGTTGATAATGATTTTAATAATTATTAATTAAACTTAATTTTTTTACATCCACGAAATGATTGTGTAGCACTCGATTTTTTTTAAATATTAGTTAACAATAGATAATTGTGTATTTATTAACTTTTTAGAAGGTTCTCACTTCTCTCGGTGGGTTTTGTTACTAATAATCTGTCATTACTATCGAATACCAAAATTAAAATATTATCAGGATAAAAAAATTATTTATAAATTCACAACTAGATGGTTACTCAATTGGTTTAGCAAAATAATAATTTAATCAATGAATAATTTATTTCACCATGATGAAATTCAACATTTCAATGTGCAAAAAAATATGTTCAGTATTTTCAGAACTTGATTGGATCCGCGGGTTCAATCGGTTCTATCAGGAATTTGTCATGGGGTTCGGCCCGAACAACTTCCAAATACCGATCAAGAACCGGTTGGATCGATTCACATATTTAAAAAAAAAATTTGGTCATATAATTGATTACCTGAATTTTGTTTAAAATATTATTTTCATAATATTATATCTTATTTGATTGATTTTGTAAATCTTGATAAAAATATATAATATATATTTTTTATATCTACTATACTTAAAGTGGAAATAAGTTAGAAGCGGCCAGTTTCGGTACGGTAGTAGGTAAACAAATACATACGTGTAATCTTCTTCTCTCTCCACCGCAACAAACAAAGCAGTGCAACCTGTGGACCCGGTTGAAAAAGCAGAGGCCCTTATCTTTCTCTTCTTCTTTCCTTTCCTTCTTTCTATCGTTTTTATTATTTCTTGAGTTCAGAATCAAGGCCAAAATCGATCTACTCACAATCTTGAGGAATTCATCTGCCATTTCAGCCGATTTTAGGCTTCGTTCAGCTTACTTCACGATCTAACATACACACAGAAAAACTCCGCATACGCACCTGCTATGGCGGCGGCGGCGGCAGGGACTGCTATCAAAATCGATCAGTGGATAGCGCCTTTTTATCCGCTCCTTCAAAGAGATCATCTAATGCAAGCTGTGTAAAAAAGAAATAATTAAAATATTTAAATTTTTGCTTACTATATCTACTTTATTTAAAGCGAGAATAATAAGTGTGAAATGGACAACTTTGGTACGGTAGTAGGTAAATAGATGAATAAGCATAACATGCTTTGTTACCCACAGCAGCACAATACCAGAACAAGCATGTGGAGCCGGTTTGAAAAGCAAAGGTCATTATCTCTTCTCTCATTTTTTCCTTTTCTTTGTTTTTAGCATCTTCTTCACTTTTTAATACTAGCATATCACGCATGTAAATTCAATCTCTGAAAGAAAAGCTTGTGAGGTGCATAAAACAATATAAAATCCATGAAAATAGTTGTAATCAAAGCTGAAATTTCACAAGTTGTTTACATGTTTCATTGCGTGGAAAAAAAAAAAAGAAACGGCAATACGCTGCACTGCATGTCTAGGTAAACACCTCAAGAATTGAGGTGATCATATCTAGTACATATTTAATATATCTAAAATTTATTATTTAATATATGAGTAGGTATCTTGTGAGACAGTATCACGAATTTTATATGTGAGACGGGTCAACCCTACAGATATTCATAATAAAAGTAATACTACATATATTCATAGTAAAAGTAATATACTTAGCATAAAAAGTAACACTTTTTCATGGATGACCCGGATAAGAGATCTGTATCATAAAATTCGACCCGTGAGACCCACAAGTTTTTGGCTTAATTATATATGTTCCGCTTCATTGGTTCCATCCAATTGAATTGGTCCGATTGACTGTTTTAAGATAGACCGACCGATTATGAAAACGAATATGGTTAAAGCCTGACTATTGGGACCAAGCCCAAACTACCGATCAACCCTAGAGTCGCGTAAAGATCCAATCTTTATGCCTTCTTCTTCCACGTAGCTAATTCCACCCAACTCTACTCTCCTGTGGCCTTATTCCAGTTCCTCATCGAGTCATGCCGGTTCCCGTTGTTGAAGAAGTAGAATCCCAGAAAAAGATGCAGGTAATCTTTCAAAGTTTTCTTCTTTTTAGTGCATTTATTTTGAGTTTTTGGAGTTGAGATGGTTTTTCTTGATTTTTTTTCTAGGATGAGCCGCTCGTGGAGGATGTGAAGGAAGATGATGACAACGGAGATGAAGCTGACGATTCTGATGATGAAGTTGATGATAAGGAAGATGGTATCCCAGGTTTGTGTTTTCTTTCCAGCCAAAAAACTATTGTTCTTGCTGTGTGAGGATTGTATGTAAAGCTTTTGTCAAGAATCCAGATTTTTTTGTTTACTCAAAAATCTCTGTTCTTTTGCTATATGAAATTGTTTTAGGGGCTATATGGATTTTATTTACCTTAATTTGCTATGCCTTCATGAAACATCCTTGTTTTAATATTTTGAAGGAATTGCCTATTTGAGTTTCCTTTAGGATGATAGAATACAGTTTGTTTGCTTTTTTTGGCTTCTGTACTGCTTCTATTTGTAGGTAATAGTCTATCTTGGACAAGGAGGTTGTTAGTTACTGTTTTGCATCACAGATCGATTTCTTTTTCATTATTGGTCTTTATTCTCTAGTCTCTAACTAACACATTGTTAAGAATAAATTTCAAAATAATCCTTGTGTTTGGCAACCATTCGAAACACTACTTTTTACCCCTGCATTTCTTTTACTTTTAGCTTGTTAAAAAATTTTAAGCTTCTGGTGTACTTGAATTGAAGAGTTTCTTTGGTGGGAAAATTGAACAGGTTCTAAGCAGAGCAGAAGCGAGAAGAAGAGTCGTAAGGCCATGCTGAAACTTGGTATGAAACCTGTTACTGGAGTTAGCAGGGTCACAGTCAAGAGAACCAAAAACGTAACCCCCAATCACTTTCTTTATTAGTCGTTCCCTTTTGTGATTTGCATTTTATGATGCCAGTATAATCGAGCCAGCCATGATGCATCAGGTGTTATTTTTCATCTCAAAACCGGATGTATTCAAAAGCCCGAATTCTGAGACCTATGTCATTTTTGGGGAGGCTAAAATCGAGGATTTGAGCTCTCAGTTACAGTCACAGGCTGCCCAACAATTCAGGATGCCAGATATGGGCTCTGTGATGGCCAAGCCTGGAATAGGTGCAGCAACGGCGGGCCATGTGCATGCGGATGATGAAGAGGAGGAGGTTGACGAGACCGGAGTGGAGGCTCGGGATATTGATTTGGTGATGACACAAGCAGGTGTTTCCAAGGCCAAGGCTGTGAAGGCCTTAAAGACTCACGATGGAGACATTGTAAGCGCCATCATGGAGTTGACCACCTGAATTGGGTCGTGATTGTTGTATTTTCATACAAGGTTGCATGCATTTTGTGATGGTGATTTGGAATCAATGGTACACTGTTATTCGCTGTATTAATTGGTTCAGTGGACAATGTTTAGCAACGGAAATACCCCTTTATTTCCTGTTTTGTTTGGATTTAGTTGCATCAAGAAAGGGCCTCTATGCATGAAGATGGACTAATACAACAAATCGAACGTTTGAAATTACAAGTCGACTGAATGTTTTTCATTCAGCCTATCAATAGAAACCAATACATGTTATTTCGAGGAGTGGGGATCAATCTCAGTTCCTTTAATCAGTATCTTCGTAAGTCAGTCCATTCAAAGAATCTGGTGGTGGATAGCGCTTTCAAGTAAAATATTTGCGTAACGCGATATGTGCTTACATCACTTGAGTAACTAATATGGTTTATATATTTAATTGTACTTTCAAGGTCTCAACATGGGGTGGTCGCGCAGTTGGCTAGCGCGTAGGTCTCATAGCTTTCTGAGTAATCCTGAGGTCGAGAGTTCGAGCCTCTCTCACCCCATCATCTGTTTTTTTCCCCAACGAAAAAAACCAAGAAAATAGAAATGTCACGTTGGAAGTTTGGAACAAAGAAATCATATTGTATCCATGCTGTCGTCCTAACAAAAATTATACTTCGACACATACAATATTCTGTAATGAAATAATGTTCGTGCAAATCCCGTCAGGCTAAGTCTGTTAATTCTAGAGTCACATTACAAAAAAAACTGTCATCCTCTTTGATTCATAATTTAAGATACCATAATGCTCCAACAAGTACGAGGATGAGAACCGTGGAGACGACTATCTTGGGCGCATACGAATATGGTGCATTCCCAGAAAGTTTTAAGCGGCAGACAGAAGGAAAATCTTCATGGCTTTCATCAAAATTCTTGGATTTGGCTGTTACACTTCTGCTCGAATCACTGAACTGTTTGCCTTGATTTGTTTCATCTGATGTTGATTCCTCCGGCTTATTCAAGGCGTGAGGATTCATAGAATTTTTGTCCTGTAAAAACCAACCTTATGAAAAACATGCTTTTTATGATGGGCTTTCGTGTTAATATTTGGTTACTTATATGGCAAAAGTCATCTCACCTCAGTCACTGTCGACTCTTCCTCATCTTTTACTTTAATGTCATTTGAATCTCCACCAAGGGGACACCGAGCCGGTCCAATTTCCAATTTCATCTGCAAATGCATTCTCCTAGGAGCCATTCCATGATCAGCAGAATCATGGGCATTTACTCGATTCGATGTTGGGCGAGTCCTTAACCTGATTCCAGGTCCAAAAGAGCTGTTTCTGTACACTGCAGGGCTACTATACCCACCAGATTTTTCCACATTCGGCATGCAGATGTGCTCCTCTGGATCATTTAAAATCGAGTCTAAGAAGAAGTCAATATCACTATCATTTGTTCCATTTTGGAAAGGGATAGCATTTGGGTCGTCGTTGATTTCCCCAGAGAAGCTGTCGGTACACAAGTATGGGCTTCCAAGCTCCATTTGCATCTGTGAATGCATTGGCGAGAAGATTTTCCATTCCTCTGGCTCCTGAATAGGACACAAGCCCAATAATTTTTCCAAGTCTGGGTAGGGCTGTAGAAAATTATCCGCAAAAAGCAATAAAGAGTTAAAAGAGTAGCAGTGACTCAAATATTGATCACTATTCAGGACAAGTTAGAAGGTTGGTTTCAAGTATGGTTCTTTAGCTTACTGGGAAAGATGGCGAATCTGAATTTTTAATTGGAAATTTATCATCAGCTGGAGGTTGCATTTCAATGCTGCCTCCACACGCTTGTATAACAGCTTCTGATCGTTCATCATCAGCAAAACACTTGGTGACTGTGGGAGAAGAGGCAATATCCTCAACTTCTTCGAGGTTTGAGCTTTCGGCAGCATCGTCTTGTTTGAGATCATCCTTTTTAAACAGACGGCAGAGTACAAAGGCACCCTGTTAAAGAAATTCATTCAACAAACCATCAAGACATGAAAAAGAAACATGAAGATATGCAAAGGTTAATAAAATATTAATTAACCCCATGACATCTATTCACCCAGAACTTCAAAGTAACGAACCTTTACATAAAATGATTCAAGGGATAGGTTAAATGAATGAAAGATTCATGATTTCATTCCCCAGTGGTGAAGTGATTTTTAAATCAAAAGGTTGCTACTTAATCACAACATCATCACTCCCCCACCATCTTGACTAATGTGACACTCCTAAAAAACAGGAAACATTTCATTGTATCCGAACATCTCAACACAAAATATATTGCAAATAACGACGTCCCGACCTGACCAGGATGAGTTCCATCAAGCGATTTATCGGTAGCACGATACTCGTGAATCACCCAATTAGTCCTCTTGCCATCGGGTGCACGTCCGCTATAAAAAACCAGAGTCTTTTTCATCCCAATCTTTGCTCCCTTCTTAGAAACTATATTCCTGTCTTTACCAGTAGCTTTCCAATAACCTTTCTCGGTTGCACGGTTGGATCTTTGGCTATTCTGATACTTACGATCCTTGGGGCAGAAAAAGAACCACTCGTTGTCAATTGACGGCATAACCGATAAATCTGCAAAAAATCGACAACAGCACATATATCCCTTAACGCCCAGAATCCGAATTTATCTGACAGTTGAACATTACTTCGAAACAAAAACTCATCTTGTGTAACAATTCAACAAAGCGGACCAGACAATCATAATCAGAACAACACAAATGCACGGTAAATGGGAATCTTACACCAAAAAGCAACAAAAGATTATATCTCAACTTCTCGAGTTAAACAACCAAAAGCAATGAACAAATCTACAAAAAGAATCTCCGACGCAAGGTCATTCTTGTTTTTGCAAAAAAAAAAAGAAAGAAAGAAAAATCACCAGGTAAATCCCATGGCTCCCATTTGCAGACATCAAGCTCACGAATAGCAGTGACATCTTTGTCACGTCCATTAATTTTATTCCTCAAATAGTGATCGATCAATTCCAAATCCGTCGGCCGGAATCTGAAACCAACCGGTAAAGCTTTCAACGGAAGCACAGCCATTAAATCATCAAATAAAAGAAAGCAAAAGGATAAAGCAGAGCTCTTTAATAAAGAAAAGTTTAATAAATAAACAAAAGAACAAGAGAGTTGGGATTCAGGGGAACTTGATGACATCCGTTATCAAGTCACCCAGTGTATATACCGTGTGCGAGAAAGAATATTTTTACCATCATCATTTAATTTCTAATAAAATAATATTATTATATTAAGAAAAAAGAACATTTAATAATTTTTTATCTATTTAAATTTATGAATCAGGTGAACGCGTGGCCGAATGCAAGAAAGTCAATCCCTTACAGCTTAAGGCAAAGGGAAGTCATTTTTGTGACCCTTTTTTCTTCTTTTTCTTTGTTATTATGTAATTTAATAATTTCTCAAAACTCTTATCCTAGGATTTAATTTTGTGGGTTTTTCTTGTTTCTTGTCTCCACAAAAAGGAAACTATGATTATATATATTGTGAAAAAGTAAAAATTTATGGTAAAAAGTAAAAATCTCAAACTCTCAAAATTTACCAAACAACACACTTTATAATATTTTTCTCTCTACTCAATTGTGATTTTCTTCACAAATGAGAGATCTATTTATAGAAAAAATCTTTACAAATAATCCAAAAATAAATCATCATTACCTACATCATCACACACTAATTTTCAATATTTACAACTCTTATTTTCAACATTCAAATATTCAACATTCAAATATTCAACAAAAACATTTTAAATATTAATTTTCAACATTCCCCCTTATGATGATGATCATAATACGATGATGTCTTCATTACGTGTTTTTGTACTGCCTCATTAAAAACTTTACTAGGAAAAACCCATTGGGATAAAAACCATAGTAAGGGAAAAAGAGTGCAGTCACATAAACTCCCCCTCATGTTGATACGAACAATTCTTCACAAATTTCGTAGATTGCGCATCCCAATATTATATATGTGTTTTCTGAATATTATCGTAGGAAGTGCCTTTGTGAAGAGATCTGATGAGTTTTCACTTGATTGAATGTGACGAACATCAATACATTTATTCTTCTCAAGCTCTTTGGTGAATCCGAAGAACTTAGGAGGAATATGTTTAGTTCTGTCGCTTTTTATGTATCCTTCTTTCATTTGAGCAACACATGCAGCATTATCTTCATATGGTATCACAGGCTTCTCGTCGAATGATAATCCGCATGAGATTTGGATATGTTGGGTCATTGATTTTAACCACACACATTCACGGCTTGCTTCATGTAGTGCAATAATCTCGACATGATTTGATGAAGTTGTTACGAGCGTTTGTTTCTGTGAACGCCAAGAAATTGCAGTGCCTCCACGAGTAAATACATATCCAGTTTGGGAACGTGCCTTGTGTGAATCAGATAAGTATCCAGCATCAGCATAACCAATTATACTTGGATTAGCATCTTTTGAATACAAAAGTCCCAAGTCTGTCGTTACTCGTAGATAACGGAATATATGTTTAATTCCGTTCCAGTGTCTCTTTGTTGGAGATGTGTTAAATCTTGCCAATAAATTTACAGCAAAAGATATATCAGGCCTTGTACAATTTGTAAGATACATAAGGGCACCGATAGCACTTAGATATGGTACTTCTGGACCAAGAATATCTTCATCATCTTCACATGGACGGAATGGATCTTTTTCTATGTTTAATGATCTAACAACCATTGGAGTACTTAAA
>NW_027358964.1:13691-19517 GCF_012295235.1 Primulina huaijiensis | reverse complement strand
ATATATCATAGCTATTCTTTATTCTATTCAACTTGTTTACATCACACGCTATAAAAATCAGTTTCTTTCGTTGTGACTCCTGTACTGCTGTACAAGCAGTCTTCTTCATATACATAATATGAATCAAAGGGCAGAGGACGTTCACGTTCACTGCAGCAACAAGATATATATAGACACAGAACAAGGGGAACGCAGGAGCAAGATTTCTATTTTCTCATCTTCAGCCTCAGATGGTACAAAGCCCAAATCACTGGGTCTTATGGTTTCATATTATGGAGACTTGAAACTCATGTTGAGTGGTGGACACATATACCCAAACCCACACTTTTCTTGACACTCTCATTCACGATGTCAATCTAGAGCATGGCATTTTCACTGGTGAGAATACCACTGTGAGTCGTGCGTGATCTGAAAGCGAGTAATCTTCGGGCCACGTTCCTTTTTCTACCTCAGTAGGGAAGAGAGCTGCGTTTTTCACTTTAAATCCAATAGTTTGCTCCATCTCATTCACCATTTCGTCGCAGGCCACTTCTTCTCCTTGTTCTGAACAAGATGCGTTCCATATCCGTTGCTGTAGTATACATGATCAAAAGAATTATATTCCTCTTATATTTTTGTAAGAGACACAAGCATCTGAGGAGGACCATAGATTTTCATTATCATTAGTAGAGTAGTCTCTTACCTTGAATTCTTTACGATCAAGAACACCATTTCCATCAATATCAGCTTGAGTCCACAGTTCCTTAATTTCGTCACTGCTCAGTCCATTACCATGTCCAATTAAATTAAGCTGTTGGAGCATTGAAAGTAAATTATAACACATGGTTATTTTCCAAGATTATCACTCCATAAATAAGAAATTTCAAGTAAAAACCATCTATCCAGATTAAAATGGTACCTGTCGCAATGCTTCACAGAAGCCAGAATACGTGATGTAATCACCAGGGCTATCAGCCTTCAGAAAGGCAAATGCGTCATCCTCGTTAAGAGAGGCTCGGCTAAGTTGATACTGTGAAGACAAAAACAAACCGAGAATACATTATCAAAGTAATCAAATTCGAGCTAGAGCAGATGTTACATGACAAAACTTGTAAAACCAATTGTTGAATTTCAGTTCCTACCTTGAACATTGCAAGCACTGCTTCGCTCCAACTTGTTTTGAATAGTTTCCTGTATCTATTTGGATTTAGAAGCCATATGAAATCTACACCACAAATGTTCCCGAGATGATTGCGGTGGCTCACCCACTGCATAGAATAATATGGAATCAGAAACACAAATCTAATCGAGAAAAGATCATTTAAAAAACAATAGCATGAATATATTGGTACTAAATCACCTTGTGAGCATCTGCATCGGTGTACTGATGGGCAGTGTCATATGAGGACGTAAACCCCTGAGATCTAAGAAAGTTGTAAACATGACCCCTCTTGCTCCCATTCCAGTCACTGAAGAAAATAAATAAAAACAAGAGCTAATTAGCATGGGAATGCTACATGTAACAGTAAATTACTTGAAAAAAGGCATACCCACAGAGTAAGATTGGCAAGGGATTGAGTTTATTTTCTCTTCGATACGATTCCACGTAATGCAAAATTTTGTAGACCTATCAAGCAAAACACGAAATGGAAATTGCATGAGCAACTGATACAAAATAAAGCATTTCCAACAATGACATGAATAAAAAACTGATCAGTTTAACTAACTTGACGTAGTCTCTCTAAGCACAAACTCGAATTATGCGGAAACAATAAGTGGGTATTCACTATTAGAATTTCTTGGCGTATATCACTGTTCCGACATTGTGAGAAGGGGGCGATCAGTTCAACGTGCAGCAGCTGTGCCACACGGTCTCCGAAATCATTGAAAAGCAACTCTCTGTGGCTTATGATCTTGAAATAGTCCTTATGCACAGCAGTCAGGAGACCTATCAAATTTCAAGAAAGAACAACTTATTACTAAACAGGCTGAGCTAAATTTTTTTTTCCTTCTGCACTCATTTGAATTTCCAGTAGTGATGCTGCTGGCAAGATGATACTTCTACAAGAAAAGGTTTCCTACAATCTTTCTTTTCATCTTTTCAAGTACTTGCGACTTCTATCCAACTCCTAAATCATCAGCAATCAACTCAACTAGCAAATTAATATTCTGGTGTATTATACATGCACATAAATAAGAGATACAATTCCCAATCAAACAGGAACACACAAATACTCGAAACAGAAATCAGATCACATAACTAGTCAATCATGACACATGCATCAAACTGAAACAAGAGGACTTTTTTCTGAGATCTACAATCTTTTCCAATTCATGAGAGCAATTGCAGAATGTTTTCTAACAGCAATTTATAACAATCAAAAAGCATAAAATCCCAACAAAAACGAAATACCATCACCGCGGTTATTCGTCCGAGCAAGCTTTAAGTTTACATAACCAGCATCCTCGAGCCTCTCATCATAAATATTCACAAGCTCCTCATTCCCAACCCAGAATTCCTGTAACACCCCACAGACCATACGTCTTGAGTAACATCAAATATCACATTTTATTCGGATAAATTAAAACCATAGAGGAAAAATTCAAAACCTGGAGGCAGATAATTGAAGATCTTTCATACAGTAACCAATCCAAAATCCTCTGGTTCCTATTCAGCCAATCATCTTTAACATCGCTTTCTCTGCAACTGGGATCCTGCTTTCACCCGCCAATAGACAAATTACGAAAAAAGCCAGCAAAATTTCCTTCATATACAAACAATAACTAATACACATATATATTTTACCTCCCTGTTGAGTCTTTTGTAAATAGGAGCAAGAATATTAAAAGTTGTGCAAGAAACACAAGGGAGATCCTTGATCGACGAGGTCACTGCATAATTGCCGATTCTTGAAGCCTTTCTTCTGTTTATTCTCCTTTTTCTCCTTCCCATTATACGCATACGTACAACTCCAATGATGTAATTTAATAGATGAAGAAATCAATGAACATGGAGGGATCAAACAGAATTCAAGAAAACACAGAAAGATCGAAACTTTTTTTTGTAGGAATTCAAAAAACTTTTAATGACTAATTATTGGCGGTTCTACGATGAATGTATGTGCTCGATTTTGCAATAAAAATATTTGGCCAGTTGCTTAAAGAACATATACTTTTGATCTCATATATATTTATCATAATTTCTTGTCGGCTAATAAAATAAATAAATGGTGGTCTACGTAAATACAATAAACTAGTGGAAATGACAGCACTTGTTTGCAACAAAAGGAACCACTCGAATCCTCAATTTATGTTATTAAAACTTTCTAAGTAAAAACATCAGACAACTTGCAATGTTTTTTTTTATGTTAGATTTCTCTCTTTTTTATATGTTTAGTGAAAACAAAAAACTATGGATTGTCAGGAGTATTGATGGGCTATAGTCAAATCAATTAGAAAAATTCACTAAAGTTAATTAAGATCCACCGCTAAAGTCTGATGATATAGACATCGAGCCCATCAAGGGACATTCAATTGAATGATAAGCTCTCATTTTGTTCTCAAATTTTGTGATTATAGTTTAAGAGGGTTTTCTATGTCTTTAGCGTTCTTTTCTATTTGCGACGCATGTAACTATCTACTATTTTTTTAGAGTTAGTAAGAGCAACGTTCTGTTCTGTTTTGTTCTGTTCTGTTTGCGACGTATGTAACGATCTACCTTTTTTTTTTAAAGTCTAGATTCAAAATTCCATCTTTCTGAATTTTCTTAATTCTAAGTAATGATTTTATTTGGCTAAGAAGAAGTCAAAGATATTTTATGATGGAAGAATTTTTTTATCAATTTTTTTTTTGAATTAACTTATTTAATAATCGAGATTTTGAAGCTTCCCATCTCTATCGTCAAAATCTTAATCCATTTTTGTTGATTTAGTATTGGACTAGAATTTATTAAGATATTGAATATGTGATTGTAGAATTTCGCACACCAAAAAATTCAAACAAAGTGCGGCTGCTGGCTTAGGAATGATGCTGTTCATTAAATCGGAATCAATTTTCACAAAAATTTTTATGAGACCGTTTTATAAGTCACTTATCTCCAATATGATGTTATTCATAAAAAAAATATTATTTTTTATATCAAAAAATATTATTTTTTTTTTGTAAATATAAACCAAATCAACTATCTAACAAATTATCTCACAATCAGCAAAACCATTATAAATTATGACAAGTATTACCCATTAAATAAATAGCTTTTTTTAGAAAAATATATTTGAAAAGTAGAGCTGAGTTGTACCTTGGGCGGTGGAAAAGGGAAATCCATCGAGCCGACACCATAGAATAGTTGCGGGGCCAAAAGCCTTTTCATAAATGGTATGATTGGTGTTTGGACGAATAAAAAATTATTGACAAAAACGATCTCACGGATTGTATTTTGTGAGACGGATATCTTATTTGGGTCATCCATGAAAAAGTATTACTTTTTATGCTAATAGTATTATTTTTTATTGTGAATATCGATAGGGTTGACTCGTCTCAAAGAATTTATAGAGAAAAATGACGGGAGATTGAATTTTTCAATTATAATCTAGAATTTATGATTCCGAGTTTGAAAAAAATAAAATTAAATAATTTATTTTGTTTATTGAAACATTTTGTCAAAGATAGATTTCTTAAACAATTTCCATCAATTGTTTGACTTATAAGACTAGACATTTGTCGTTTTACTAAAGCTATAATTGATGGAGTGGGTCTCATGTGAGATCGTCTCACGGATCTTAATCTGTGAGACGGGTCAACCCTACTCATATTCATAATAAAAAGTAATACTCTTAGCATAAAAAGTAATACTTTTTCATGGATAACCCAAATAAGATATCCGTCTCACAAATATGATCCGTGAGACTGTCGCACACAAGTTTTTGCCTAATTGATGCTAACGGTTTAACGTTAAATAAAATATTTTAAAATCTTAAAGTAACTCAAACGTCACGTTTCGATTGTTCTAACTAACATTAACAATTATTGCACCTAAAAAATCCGATATGGATGTTATTTTACATTCCAGAAATCATTTATGTAAATCGAATCTATTATCACTAATCAAATAATTCCATCGAACATAAAGTAATTTTAATTAATAATAATAATTTAAATACAAATATTAATTGTTAGAGCGACAACCATATACCCTTACCTATACTGCATTAAGTTACAATCATAGTAATAATGTACAATGAATTGGTAAACATAACTTAGCTAACTTAGTGAGTGAGTAATATTAAATAACAATTTTGTTATTTTGAAATGTGAAAAATAGTTTCTTATGTATATAAATTCATCATATATAATGAGAAATTAATTAATATGTAGAAAATAAGGAAAATAGTTTTTTAATGTATATAATTTCATCATATAGTGAGTGAGTAATATTAAATAACAATTTTGTTATTTTGAAATGTGAAAAATAGTTTCTTATGTATATAAATTCATCATATATAATGAGAAATTAATTAATATGTAGAAAATAAGGAAAATAGTTTTTTAATGTATATAATTTCATCATATAGTGAGTGAGTAATATTAAATAACAATTTTGTTATTTTGAAATGTGAAAAATAGTTTCTTATGTATATAAATTCATCATATATAATGAGAAATTAATTAATATGTAGAAAATAAGGAAAATAGTTTTTTAATGTATATAATTTCATCATATAGTGAGTGAGTAATATTAAATAACAATTTTGTTATTTTGAAATGTGAAAAATAGTTTCTTATGTATATAAATTCATCATATATAATGAGAAATTAATTAATATGTAGAAAATAAGGAAAATAGTTTTT
>NW_027358964.1:3833-12845 GCF_012295235.1 Primulina huaijiensis | reverse complement strand
TTTTTTTATATTAACTAATAAAAATAATTTAAATACATAAAAAAATTCTTAAGTTCCTAAAAAAATTATTTTATAATAGTTTATATACTTGTAATAGTCTAAGAAAGTTGGAAACATATAATAGAGTTGAAGAGTTCACAAAATTTATTAGTTATATTTGAAATATTAAACATTTTATTAGAATTTTTCAAATTTTAGTTTTTCTTGTCATCTATATAAAAATAACAAGAGTTTCACAAATTTATAGATATTAAATTATAAAAATAATTTAAATTAAATATATAAAAATTATTAAATTCATAAAAAATAATATAATTGGTTTGTAATAGTATGAAAAAACTGAAAATAGAGTTGAAGAACTCACAAATTTTATTAGTTATATTTTAAAAATTAAAGCGGCTTACATCCATACATGACACCAGGTTTTCTACCCCGCACAATGAGAGGTACAAGTAGAAAACCACAATTAGAAAATAATTCATTAAAAAATAATATAAGAAAATTAATTGCAAAACCTCAATCACATAATAATTCAATTAATATTTTGTATAAAAAAATATTCTTACACATAATCTTTAACATATCTCAATATCTAAATCATGTATGATTCTTCTAAATTCATATTTAAAAATCAACTTGTTATAAAGGTGATGTATTTATATGTAAAATAAAAGAAAAAATAAGATATAAACATTAAATTTTCATTAGCCACAACTAAAAAATTCACTCATTTTAATAACCAATTTTAGGAGCAACAAGTAAAATCCATTAGTAAATTGATGAATTCAATATGCAATAATGTCCAAAATCATTTAAAATAGACAATGAATTATAAAAGAACTCATTAAAAAAACTATTGATTTAATTTGCCATATTAAATGAATAAGAGTATATTAGAAAATATACAATTAAAAGTCATATATTTATATGTACGTTAGATTAAACAACTTCATATAATTTTCTTTACTATCATTTCAATTTTAAAAATTTATAACTTCCATTTTAATTTTTTTTTTAAAAAAAAACTTCATTCTTTAATTTTTTCTACGAAACACACACGTCACGTGTTCCGTGATTCGTTAGTTCTCATTGTTTATACCCTGGACACATCATACATGAAATATTTACAAGATAAGGTTATCAATTAAGACATTGTTTGGTGTGCATGATAATGGGTGATTGATTTTTAATCATTCACTTATCATACGTTTGGTGTGCATGATTAAGATTGTGATAGGAAAATTCAGCCTGCACCCGGCCCGCACTGTATGCATTATTATCCTCTTATTTATGGTTATATAATACTTTGGGAAAGAAAAGATGATGTTTGATTAATTCAAAATTTTCTTTAATATCCTAAAGTTTAAAAATTATTATAAATTCAACAAATTTAATAATATTTAAATTGAGTAATATTATAAATAATTTAATTATTATTTATCATATTTTAATTATTATTTTCAACCGTAATATTATAATTTTTATTAATCATTATTTAACATTCAAGTTTGTATTACTATTTTAATTATCACAATAAATGTCTATTTATGTTATTATCAAATTTTAATTATTTTCTATAATATTAATCTATTTTTAATTGCTTTCGAAAATTGAAATTAATGAAAATTTAATAAATAATATAATATTTTAATTTTATTTATAATTGTTTAAATAAATTAATTCTAGAAATTTTATTTATTTATTCAGTCATTTTAAGAATATATTACTAATTAATATATGATGAGGACATTTTAGCAATCATAATATAATTAACAAAAATAATCAAGCAAGTTAAAATCATGTCAAAAATCATGTAATTTATCATAATATGTTATTTATCTTTACTTTTTATTTTATAATCATTCTTATTATATATAATTTACTTATCCTATCACAAGAACTAAACGATGCCTAAGAAATTATTATTTTAAGCGTTAATAATGTTCTGCATCACCTCTGCAAAATTTGGTGACTTTTAGCTGACCTTTGATATATCTTATTTTGGTTGAGAAAAATAAATTAAGCCCAATATTTTTTTTAAAAAAAAAACAGGGCTTAATGTAAAAATATTAGTATGATTGGCCCATGACACAAAGTCACAAACGAGGAAAACTAGGGCTTCGTTAAGTTTAGCTTCTAGCTCCCTAGGGTTTTGGGTGTCGTTTGGGTTAGGGATGTCAAAATCAGACACGATCAAGCAACCCGATACGGTTTAACCCGAAAAAATAAGGTTTGTGGTTTTCAGGTTCGGGTCAGATCGGGTTGGACCCGATAGCTGACCCGAAAAATGATCGGGTTGGGTTGGAGGGTTAGGGTCAACCGAAAATTTTATTTTATTTTAAAAAAATATAATTAATAAATATTGCTTATATTTTTATATATTGTACTTCTGAAAAATTATTTATTGTATATTTGTATCATAAATTTTTATAATTTAATATTTATTTTGAACATTTTTTATTTTTTAAATAATTGTTTATTTGATTTATTAAATATACTTTATTTTTCTACAATTAGATTTTCAAATTAAAATAATATATATAAGGGATATTTTGTTATTATGTGTTTAAATTAAATTATTATTATTATTATTTTGAATTTTATTTAATTTTATTTAAAAAATTCAAGATCGGGTTATACGGGTTGATTCGGATTTAGGTTTGGGTTGAGAGTTTTCGGGTTGGGCTCGGGTTGAGCAATTTTTAAATAGTAATATTGTTCAACTCGACTCAACCCACCCGAATTGACACCCTTAACTTGGACGAAGATGAAGACCATGGATACTCCAGAGGGCGTCAATTTATATCGTAGTAGTAGACCTTGTTATAGAATTTATGTATCACGGTCTCTTCGTGTCGACCCAACTACGACTTGAGATTTGTGAATTTATTGTAAAACCTTCAATCATTTTGTACAATATAATATAATGAAGATTATCAGATTGTGATCTTTATTAATTATACTAAACTTTACATGTTGGAGCAATTTCTTCACAAACACACCATACGATATTAAATAAGAGGAATAGAAATATCACGCCAAGATTTTTAATTGAATAGCTTCGTTGTGTACTGTTCTATTGCGTATGGAACAACTCCACATCGCCAATTACATAGAAACAATTAATCATACAAATGGTCCTCAATTCATCATTTGAAAGAAGCACAAGAGTAGCCACTGCATAACGCAGTGCCACTGCTATATGGGAACAAAGATACCGGTCGACTCAGAGGCAACTCGGGTACCGGCTTCTCGACATTCAAGTACTCCACTACTTGCTCCATGCTTGGCCTCCCTTTGTTGTCATTGAGTGTACACATCAACCCTACTTCCAAAACCCGATTAGCTTGATCTGCATTCACCGCCGAGCCCATTCTCTTATCCACCAACTTAACCTTTTCGCCACTTTCGTGCATGGCCCACGCCAGGTCCAGTAAGTCCATCTTCCCAGGGTCAGATCTCCTGCCCCTGCCCGACACTACTTCCAATATGAGCACTCCAAACTCGAAGACGTCAACTTTCTGGCTCACTAATGCCTCAAACTGGGTCGACTCAGTTGAAGACAATACGAATCCATAATCCCCAACTACCGCTCTGAAGCTGACATCAACAAGTACACTGCTGGTTTTAACATTCTTGTGAGCTAGTTGCTTAGAATGAACGTAGCTAAGCGCTTCTGCGACATCCTTGATAACCTTAAATCGCCGTGTCCATGGCAATTCTCCAAATCCAAGTAGCCATTTATCCAGACTGCCGTTTGGTATGAAATCATACACAATAATCGTCTCTCCACGATCGAAGCACCACCCTCTTATAGAAACTAAATTCGGATGCCGAATTTTTCCCATCTCCTTAATTTCTTTGTGCATTCTTTTCCTGTCTGATGCGCTTGAACTGAAGAAGTGATCGGAATATCTCTTAACGGCCACGTTACAGCCGTTTACAAAGGTTCCTTTATATGTAACACTCCGACTGTCGCCTCCCAACAACTGCAACTGACCAAAACCCCGAGTAATGGAAGAAATTTCAGCAAAACTGAATTTTCGGGTCCTATTTGGAGGCATCGGGCACCCTACGTTTAGCTCAGAAGCCACGACCGTTTCATCGGAGCTTTTCTTCCTTCTTTTCCCTATCAAGAAAAGACTGATCATGATTGCCAGCACAAGTACAAATACAGCTAAGAAAATCAAGAATATGCTCGGCGTCTTGCGATGAGCATTCTGACTATTTCCTTCGTTTTCCACGCGAATCTTACTGTCGCACGTTTCAGTGGACGCAACCCGAAGAAACGCCCGACTTACAGATGTGAAATTCCAGGAGCATACGCTGTAAACTTGAGTAAGATTGTTTCCAGTAGAAGCAGAGAAGCCAACAAACATATACTCATTCAAATAAGGTGACAAATCAAGAGTCTCAGAATAGATTCGTGTTGCATGTAAAACAGTTCCATCAGGCCCGAGAAAAATGTTGATGGAATTCTTAGTTCCGTCATAAACAATCCAGGCCCGATAAACTGAACCAGCGTTGACGTGAACCCCGAAATCCATAGCATTTACCGCTATGGTGGAAACCATGCTGCCCAAATTGACGCCGACTTGGACATTAGCTTTTGAGTGCCCGAATTCGTGGTCCATGCGAGCATCTAATACCACAGCGACTGCTTTGTATTCTTCATCACACGCATCGTCTTGCGTTCCATGCCTGCCTATTGTGAATTCATCCGATGCTATGATAAAACTCAGCCCACCTGAATTCGAACCTGAAATGTTTGATAAGCTGTCAAATTGGAAGGAAAATGTGGTTTGAAACGAAGCTGGCGCTTGAGTGGTCGGATCGAACAGGCGGATGGGGGAAGAATAAATTGCTCTTCCTGCTGAATATGGAAGACTATTTTCAGGGACTTGGATACAGCCCTTTTGTTTTGAGATTGCTGCACTTCCTAAGAGAGTGATATCTTGATTGATAGTGGGATTGTTTGGGTTGAAATCCTGGAAAGATAGGTTCTTTGTGACGCTAATTTGAGGGCCGGAGGTGGTGGATGATTCAGCGAATGTGGTGTACGAGGTTGTGAGGATGAAGAACAGTAAGAGATGGGCAGGAGTGGAGTCCATAGTTGACAGCACAGTAGAGAAGAAAAGGTTTAGAACAATTAGGAATAAATAAATGTACGTACTCTTGTCGTGAGGGTATGGCGGTGGGGAAGCCGTGCCCGTTTCTTTTGTTTCGGTGAATATGTTTGATTCCTTATCCACACGAACAACTCGATTACTAATTGTGTTGGTATGAGATATATTTTGTTTAATATAAAATGTATAGGTTTTAAATGATTGTGTGTATCGTATTTAAATATTCTCCAAAATGTTGTAATATCCACAGCTGAATAAAATAATAAAAATATAAATAACTTAAATAAAAATAATTTAGGATTAATTATGCACAAGTTTAAATATTTGCGCAATAGAAAACCATTTTCAGTTTACAAAACCAACACTAGTGATTTTAACGAAAACTAATTTTCTCAACACGTTGAGAAAACAAATTACTTTCTAAACCAAATAATCATACTAAAACGTATTCAAGAAAGTAAAAACACAATGTCAAAAACGAGATTAATAAAAACACGATCTTCAGCCACCACTTCCACTCGTGTTGTCTGCAGATACCTTCAACAATCACGGGAACATGTAACACAGTACTCTTCAAAACAATGGTTTCCTTGTGGATAGTATTTCTCTGAAAACCACGTCATGTAGGAGTGAAAAAGTAAGCAGCCACCGAACGTCCAAGTTTCAGTCAAACGCCAAAAGTCTTTTTCCTTTGCTTGCTTCCCTTATTTATAGTTTTCTTGTGTCCTAGGGTTTATCTCAAGAAAGAATCCTACAATATATGAAAATCAAGAGTTTTATTAGAAATAAACTCTTTGTAAACTATAATATCGTATCATAAAATCCTATAAATATCATATCTAGAAAGACAAAACCCTTAATTCAATATTTCACACAATCTTATCAATAAAAAATTATATTTAAAGAAAATATTATTTCAAAAAATAAATTATATCTTGGAAATCAAGATTAATTTTCCTTTCAAATTGTATACATGGTAGTTTTAGTTTCATCGAGTGGTGGTGCCAACAAAGTGATAAGTAACATGGAACATGTATGGAGAATATACACATACAGACATGGATATGTGTGGTGGGTAAATTTTGGCTGATGTGTCGACTACAAAATTTGATGTATATATAGGTGGTCCACATGCAAAAGAATTATTGATGAATGCTCCATACATCAAGATCAGTAATTAAAAGTCACATGCATTATTTTGCTATGGTAGGACAGATATATATTACATCAAAAGAGTTTTGAGAAAGTAGTGAGTTTTTAACTCTAAGTATTTTATGAATTTTCAACAATTTTTGAATATGTTACGTTATTTTTAAATATTATATTGCCTACAAGATTTTTTTTAATCATACAGTAACAGTTGCATCACCAGAAAGTAGTTTATCGAAGTCGAAGTTTATAAAAGACTTTTATTTGATCATCAATGTTACAAAATAGACTAAATGAGCTAGTTATGATGTTGATTGACAAAGAAATGATCTGGCAATTTATACATATTTAATAAATATTTTTTTGTCGAAAACACCTAGATGAGTTGTATTTATGTAATTATTTCAAATATTTATTGAGTTATTTTTATGTATTTATTATTTCTGGTGTATATATGTATTGTTTATTATATTTATTTTTTGTTAGTTGAACTTTACCGCTATTTATCACAATAAGATGGCTCATCTTTAAATTTTCGCTACATGCCCTATGGAACACATATACGACTCTGCTTTCTTGATGGACAGTTCATATCACGCCCCAATCTTTATAGAAACTACATCGTACCTTATTCTCAACTAATGTGGACAAGAGTATCACAGTCACCACTCTTTAAGAATGTGACGTCCTCGTCGCTGTCTGTCCTCACAAGCGCTGTGAATCTAGAGATGATTCTTACATGTTTAAGAGACGGCTGTCATGATGTAACACTTTGCCCCGTACATTCAAGAGGTGGCTCTCACCCACAGAGAATTTTGCCATGCATAACACTTATTTCTCGATGTTTTTGCTGATGATTGTCTCTGATACTATTTTGTCAAGCTGCGGACCAAGGCCCGACAGTGACTGTAAAATAGACACCTATAGAAACTACTTCATATCCGTCATTAGTTTACGAAAATGATTAACTAAGTTGCTACATGAGTCTATGTTGGGTGCAATAATTGTCCTTGCTTGGTAGAGCAATCGAACTGTGATGCTTGTGTTGCTGTGCGGTTTAAAAGATTTGAGTTGCACCATTACCACCAGCTATAGCTTTTGGTAGAGCAGCAAGCGCTCGGTCCAACAATTGGTATCAGAGACAAGGTCACGAGTTCGATTCTCATTTATTGCAAGGAGTACAATTATTGGGAGGGAGATTGTTGGGGTGCAATAATTGTCCTTACTTGGTAGAGCAATCGAACCGTGGTGCTTGTGTTACTGTGCGGTTTAAAAGATTTGAGTTACACCATTACCACCTGCTATAGTTTTTGGTAAAACGACAAGCGCTCGGTCCTACAGTGTATTGTAAATCTTTGTAAAACATTTTAAATTTTCATTTTCAAAAAAATAACCCCTTCATGAGCCCGAGAGGCGGACCCAAGATTTTTTTCGAAGGACAGATAGCTATAGATAACAAATATTTATATATATATATATATATAATTAAAATATAATAACGTAATATAATTTTTTTTAAAATTTTAGATTTAACTTATAATGTCCCCTATCATTTGAAATTTTTTGAAATTAATTACTAATAATTACACTCGACAAACTAAAATATATATACATTTTTATATAAGTAATTAAACTATTATTAT
The DNA here is from genome assembly GCF_012295235.1 of Primulina huaijiensis. NCBI lineage: Eukaryota > Viridiplantae > Streptophyta > Magnoliopsida > Lamiales > Gesneriaceae > Primulina > Primulina huaijiensis. The sequence goes on along the minus strand of NW_027358964.1, from coordinate 4,927 downwards.
ATACATTTTTATATAAGTAATTAAACTATTATTTTATAATAATCTTACATTCGATTAAATGATAAATGTTGTGAAAAAGTAAAAATTTACGGTAAAAGTAAAAATCTCAAACTCTCAAAATTATCACACTACACACTTTGTAATATTTTTCTCTCAACTCAATTATGATTTTCTTCACAAATGAGATATCTATTTATAGAAAATTTTTACAAATAATCCAAAAATAAAATCATCATTACCTACATCATCACACACTAATTGTCAATATCTACAACTCTTATTTTGAACATTCAAATATTCAACATTCAAATATTCAACATACATATTTTAAATATTAATTTTCAACACTCCCCCTTGTGATGATGATCATGATACGATGATGTCTTCGTTACGTGTTTTTGTACTGTCTCGTTAAAAACCTTACTAGGAAAAACCCACTGGGATAAAAACCATAGTAAGGGAAAAAGAGTGCAGTCACGTAAACTCCCCCTCATGTTGATATGAACAATTCTTTACAAATTTCGTAGATTGCGCATCCCAATATTATATATGTGCTTTCTGAATATTGTTGTAGGAAGTGCCTTTGTGAAGAGATCTGATGAGTTTTCACTTGATTGAATGTGACGAACATCAATATATTTATTCTTCTCAAGCTCTTTGGTGAATGCGAAGAACTTAGGAGGAATATGTTTAGTTCTGTCGCTTTTTATGTATCCTTCTTTCATTTGAGCAACACATGCAGCATTATCTTCATATAGTATCACAGGCTTCTCGTCGAATGATAATCCGCATGAGATTTGGATATGTTGGGTCATTGATTTTAACCACACACATTTACGGCTTGCTTCTTGTAGTGCAATAATCTCGGCATGATTTGATGAAGTTGTTACGAGTGTTTGTTTCTGTGAACGACAAGAAATTGTAGTGCCTCCACGAGTAAATACATATCCAGTTTGGGAACGTGCCTTGTGTGGATCAGATAAGTATCCAGCATCGGCATAACCAATTATACTTGGATTAGCATCTTTTGAATACAAAAGTCCCAAGTCTGTCGTTCCTCGTAGATAACGGAATATATGTTTAATTCCGTTCCA
>NW_027358964.1:0-1202 GCF_012295235.1 Primulina huaijiensis | reverse complement strand
TCCACATGGTGGATGAATTGGTCCACAAATATCACCCTGAATACGTTCAAGAAACATTGGTGATTCAGTTTGGATTTTGGCTGGTGATGGTCTTATAATAAGTTTTCCAAGAGAACATGCTTTACATTGAAACTTATTATTCTGAAAGATCTTCTGGTCTTTCAACGGATGACCATGTGTATTTTCTATAATTCTTCGCATCATTGTTGAACCAGGATGTCCTAATCGATCATGCCAATTGGTTAATATTGAAGAATTATCAACTACCATGTTTGATTCAATGAGACGTATATGTGTATAATGCAATCCAGTAGGGAGCATTGGTAGTTTTTCAATCACATATTTCTTTCCTGATTTATATGTGATAAGACACATATATTTCTCATTCCTTTCATTTATTGTTTGAGTATCATACCCATGGGAATATATATCATTAAAACTCAACAAATTTCTTTTCGATTGTGGTGAATACAAAGCATAATTGATCGAAAATTTTGTACCATTAGGTAACAAAAATTGTGCTTTACCACATCCTTTAATCAAGTCTATAGGACCTGATATTGTATTCACCATTGTTTTTGTTGGTTTTAGTTCGAAGAAAAATCTTTTATCTCGGAGGATAGTGTGCGTTGTACCACTATCAGGTATGCAAACTTCAGCTTGGTTCATTGCATTTTTCATATTTGAACTTAAAAAAATATGCAATGAAATAAAATTACTGACAATACATTTATTAAAATAAAATACAATACAATACATATTTAAAAATATAACACACTATAAAACATTATCATAAGAGTACAAGGAAAAATAAAATATTTTATATATTTATTCCACCAGCAAATTGATCATTATCTGAGAAATCAATCAGAAAATCTCCAGCATCAAAATGAGTTGAACCACTCAAAGGTTCACTGTGTTCAGTAAAGTTGGTCTCCTTTTCTTTCCTCTTTATTGATTCTTTATAAAGTTTACAAAGGTGCTCGGGGGCTCGACAAATACGGGACCAATGTCCTGGAGTACCACGTCTGAAACAAGAACTTTCAAATCTTTTTGAGTGATTCTCATTAACACCCATATTCTCTTGATGCCTTTTCGGTGGATGGTTTGGAACGCTCTTTTGAGATGAGTTATAGACCAAAATCTTGTCTATAACGTTGATTTTGGTTTCCATGTTTAAATTCATTTTTGCTTACAGCATT
>NW_027358963.1:0-290 GCF_012295235.1 Primulina huaijiensis | reverse complement strand
AAGTTGATGCTACTACTTCAGGACTGAGCATTCCTCACGTCTTGTATGACGCTAAAGGCAAAGGCAAAATGCAAGAAGATATTAGGCCAACAAACGCCATTCAAACTCACATTGATCTTATCTGGGAAGAGATCAATGAATTTTCAGCAAATAAGCTCAAAACCTATGATACATGGGTAAAGTTCCGAACGCATGTATTTGCCAAGGAACTACAGAGAAAATCCAATCTGAAGAAATTCATTAACTTGGAAGCTGCAGTGTTGAGAGTGGTTAAGGCACCAACCATTGTT
>NW_027358962.1:0-605 GCF_012295235.1 Primulina huaijiensis | reverse complement strand
TATGGTAAAAAAATAAAAATATCAAACTCTCAAAATTATCAAACTGCACACTTTATAATATTTTTTTCTCTCAACTCAATTGTGAATTTATTTTCAAATGGTGAGGTTATTTATATAATTTCTTTGGTAATAATCCAAAAAATAAATTACATCATTACCTTCACCATCACACACAAATTTCTAATTTTTACAACTCTTATTTTCAACGTTCAAATATTCAATACACCTATTATGAATATTAATTTTCAACACTCCCTCTTGTGATGATAATCATAATGATTGTCTTCATTACGTGTTTTTATACTGACTCGTTAAAAACCTTACTAGGAAAAATCTATTGGGATAAAAACCATAGTAAGGGAAAAAGAGTGCAGTTACGTAAACTCCCCTTCATGTTGACACAAACAATTCTTCACAAATTTCGTAGATTGCACATCCCAATATTATATATGTGCTTTCTGAATGTTGTCGTTGGAAGTGCCTTTGTGAAGAGATCTGATGAGTTTTCACTTGATTGAATATGACGAATACAATATATTTAATCTTTTCAAGCTCCTTGATGAATGCGAAGAACTTATGAGAAATATGTTTAGTTCTGTCGCTTT
>NW_027358961.1:0-201 GCF_012295235.1 Primulina huaijiensis | reverse complement strand
TCTGTTTGGGGGGAGAACAAACTTATAAAAAAAAATATTAAAAAATAAAAATAAAAAAATAAAAAATATATATATTTTTTAAAAAATATATAATTTTAAAATAAAATCATGTTTATTGTTTGTATCTTATAATTTTTGAAAAAATATCATACATTACATGTTTCAAAAGTTTAAATTAGAACATGTATTAATCTATTTAAG
>NW_027358960.1:0-266 GCF_012295235.1 Primulina huaijiensis | reverse complement strand
TCTCTCAAAGTGAATAGTGACCCAAAAAACCCCAATTTTCGCCCCTATATCGCCGCCAGTACGGCCGACCGATCACCGCCGGTTTCCGGCCGGTTCGCCGGTGTTTCAGAATCGCCTCTTCAAGGCGAACAACATATCCAAAAATCAGCTCCATCGGAGTTGTCTAGACCAGTCAATTTCATGGTAGAAGTTCCGCAAATTCTGGCTACAGTGACGTCGTTGCCGAGTTCAACTCCGATGGGTGTAATTTTTACACCATTCGATTC
>NW_027358959.1:0-360 GCF_012295235.1 Primulina huaijiensis | reverse complement strand
AATCGGACCTGAATAACCAGTACTCTGAACTGAACCAGTCTGTCTTGATCCACTAGAACTCGAAAAATTACTACCATTCCTCTTAAATTGCTTGCCTCCAGCCCGAAACTGCTCTCTTATGTTACCACTATTACCGCCACTATTACCCTATCTGAACTGCTGTCGATATTGTGGCTGTTGGGGTTGTTGCATCTGAGAACCTCTCTGCCTAATGATTTAGGTTTCAGCTCCTTTGGCTCGATCAAGAGCCTCAGCAAAAGTGTTAGGCCTTCCGGTATTAACCAAGGTAAAGATATAGGCGTTAAGACCATTTAGGAAATGATCGGCCTTAGCTTCTTCATCAGATGCTACATGAGGAGC
>NW_027358958.1:14610-19141 GCF_012295235.1 Primulina huaijiensis | reverse complement strand
TTATAGATGATATTCTCATCTACTCACGAACTACAGAGGAACATCAAGAACATCTGAAATTAGTTTTACAAACTTTGAAAGATAAACAGTTATATGCCAAATGGAAGAAATGCGAATTTTGGCTTGAACAAGTATCATTCTTGGGTCATATCATTTCAAAAGAAGGCATATCGGTGGATCCAAGCAAGATTGAAGCTGTTAATAACTGGCTACGACCAACTACTGTTACTGAGGTACGTAGTTTTCTTGGGTTAGCTGGTTATTACCGTCGGTTTATAGCGGGATTTTCTAAGATAGCATTGCCTTTGACTGCTTTAACACGAAAAAATGTGAAATTTGAATGGAACGAAGCATGTGATCGTAGTTTCCAAAATTTAAAGACAAAATTGACGTCAGCACCAGTCCTTGCTATTCCAGAAGGATCAGGAAATTTTGTGGTATACAGTGATGCTTCGAAACAAGGTTTAGGAGCAGTTTTAATGCAACATGGGAAGGTGATTGCTTATGCCTCAAGACAATTGAAAGAATATGAAAAGAATTATCCCACACATGATTTAGAATTGGCAGCAGTGGTATCNTTCTTTCATTTCTGTAGGAGCTAATCGATAAGGAGCTTTTCAGATCANAGCTGTTAATAACTGGCTACGACCAACTACTGTTACTGAGGTACGTAGTTTTCTTGGGTTAGCTGGTTATTACCGTTGGTTTATAGCGGGATTTTCTAAGATAGCTGGTTATTACCGTTGGTTTATAGCGCCATCATCTGTATGGTGAACGGTGTGAAATTTACACGGACCACAAGAGTTTGAAATATTTATTCACGCAAAAAGAATTGAATATGCGTCAACGACGTTGGTTGGAATTAGTGAAAGATTATGATTGTGTTATTAACTATCATCCAGGTAAAGCCAATGTTGTTGCAGATGCATTAAGTCGAAAGTCCAGTTCTATTGCTACAATGCAAGTACAAGAACAAATTTTATGGGATTTACATAATATGAAGATTGAGGTTATGCCAAAGGGAATTGCAATCCAATTATCATCTCTCATGGTTCGACCAACACTTGCAGATAGAATCAGGGCCGAACAAAGGGTAGACAATGAATTACAACAACTGAGGCAGCGAGATGAAGAAAAAGGACATTCAAACTTTGAATTGAATGGGGAAGGAATATGGACATATCAAAGGAGTGATGTGAATCCACGTACGAATAAAAGGAAACACGATTAAATATGAATCGCGCCCTCAATTTAATATCGAACAAAGAATTCGTGTTGTCCCGATCTTTTGAATCAAGTGTGTGTGTTGTGATTTTCACCTCTAAACTATGAAGTTTAGCAACAAATAATCACGAGATAAACAATCGAAAATTATGACGAACCTTCAAAGAACAAGTCTAAAACAATCCGCACAAGCACGATCGACAAACGCCACAAAGTTAAAAACTTTGATAAGTTTGATTTTTTTGTTTACAAAGCTAAAGTTTTGAAAAAAAGTTGAGAGAAAACTCAAAAACTTTTATAAAATATCAATGATAATCTCCAAAAGTGTTCAATTTTTTGTCCATATATTGACTACAAATCAAAAGATATGATAAATCTAGTTAACTAACTAATTAAAACTCTAAAATAGGAAAAGATAATATTTCTAGGAACAAGGCGCGCTCGAGCGCGAGATTCAACCGCTCGGGCGCGGAATATTCTGGACAGGTCGCGCTCGGGCGGTAATATTTTACCGCTCGGGCGCCGCTGCTTCTGGAGTTCATGTCCTGGACAGTATGTTTGGCGCTCGGGCGGTAAGATTTGGCCTCTCGGGCGCCGTTGTATCTGGACTCCTCTTGATTTAGCACTTGAATAACATTCCTTTGGCTCCCAACCTTATTTCCATGCATCTCGAACCCTTCAGCACTTTGCACCTTGCTTGTAAGTCCTTCTCCCTTGCTCATAAGCCCATGTAACGCCTCTTTAAACTTCTTCAATCGTCCCCTAGTGATTGGTCCCGCTGGTAACTCTAAGGGATCCCATGCTTTCCTTGGGACGGGCACATCCGTTCTCGCATCATCCTCCCCTTCTTGAAAAGGATTTGTCCTCAAATCCAGCTCGTCACCTACATCAAACAACGACAAGTCACTAACATTGAAAGTAGAACTCACGTTATACACACCTGGTAGATCGAGTTTGTAGGCATTGTCATTGATCCTTTCAAGTACTTGGAATGGTCCATCACCCCTAGGTAATAGTTTAGAACGTCTCTTCTCGGGGAACCTTTCCTTCCTCAGGTGTAGCCACACCCAATCACCTTTCTCAAATATCACCTTCTTCTTTCCCTTGTTGGCTTGCTTTGTGTATCGTTCATTGTTCTTTTCAATATTAGCTTTGACCTTCTCATGCAAACTCCTAACAAATTCCGCCTTCTTTTTCCCATCCATGTTTAACCTTTCACTCACAAGTAAAGACATCAAATCTAACGGAGTCAAAGGGTTAAAACCATAAACAATTTCAAATGGCGAATATTCCGTAGTAAAATGCACGCAACGATTATAAGCAAACTCAACAAATGGCAAACAATTTTACCAATTCTTCAAGTTCTTTTTAAGAATAGCACGCAAAAGTGTTCCTAATGTCCTATTGACAACTTCAGTTTGCCCATCCGTTTGAGGATGACAAGTAGTAGAAAACAACAATTTTGTGCCAAGTTTAGCCCATAAAGTCTTCCAAAAGTAACTCAAGAATTTAACATCGCGATCAGAAACAATAGTCCTAGGCATGCCATGCAACCTAACGACTTCCCTAAAGAACAAATCCGCAATGTGAGACGCATCATCAGTTTTATGACAAGCTATAAAATGTGCCATCTTAGAGAATCTATCAACAACAACAAATATTGAATCCCTCCCCTTCTTAGTCCTAGGCAACCCCAAAACAAAGTCCATAGAAATGTCAATCCAAGGCTCACTAGGAACAGGAAGTGGTGTATACAATCCATGTGGTTGTGTCCTAGACTTAGCTTGTCTACAAGTTATGCACTTATCACAAACACGCTCAACATCACGCTTCATGTGTGGCCAATAGAAATATTCATGCAATGAACTTAAAGTTTTTTCCACACCAAAGTGTCCCATCAAACCACCCCCATGTGCCTCCCTAACAAGTAATTCACGAATGGATGATCGAGGGATGCACAACCTATCTTCTCTAAATAAGAAACCATTATGCAAATAGAATTTGTCATGTGGACCATGCATACTATAATGCCCGATAATTTTATGCTGATAATCTGAGATTAATGATTATGACTTGTAGCGCTTATAGATGGATCAAGTCGCGATCAGAATGGGACAAGCACGAGTTAGCCTAAGTTGAAATCCCGTAGGTATCGCGCACATGCGCGGCAGAGAGGCGCGCATATGCGCGAGTTCCATGTGCCGAGGTCGAAGGCCTCGCGCATATGCACGAGTTGCTGGAATTGATTTATGCGGAGACCGTAGGTCTCGCGTATATGCGCCGGTTAAGGTCGCGCATATGCGCGAGACGTGTAATTCAAAGATGAAGCCATTTGCCCTTGACATGCATGATATAAATATACAAATCTTCATTCATTCTCCCTCATTTCTTCAGCAGACATCGAGACAAGTCTCAGAAATTCTCAAAGCTTCAAGTTTGATTCGTATTGTGATTTCATGCGATCCGACCGTCTGATTTTCAATCCGAGTTAAGAATTGTGGTCCTCTCATCAAGCACTTCAAGAGGATGTAAGTTTTATTCATTTCCTAGATGGTTTGAAGTTTATATGTTGGGGAAATTTGAATATGATTGAGATTATATGTTCTTATGATTATAAGCAAAGGTTGTTCGCAATCGGATCGAAGAACGGATAGGATATGCGATTGTTATGAAATTCCAGTTTATATGTGTATGAAAATATATAGATTTTGAGCCGTATGGATTGATGTTGTTGAGGATTATGATTGATTTTGATTGAGTATTGATATATGAGTTGGTCAGTATCGAGAAGCTACGCCGTTATGCCGTCAATTGTTACCGAGATTGAATATGATTTGTATATGAGTGGCTTTGAGTTGTGTCTTGATAGAATGCATCTATACATTGCCATTTCAGATTGGTATTGGCCACTTTGAACTTGAGACTTCGGCTACGAAAGATTGTTCGACACGAAAGGTATAATTCATGTGAACACGGGAAGACATGACTCGATTCAGACTGGATACGAGTTTCCCAAAATCACATACTAGATTCTTAATTATGTTTGATTATGATTATGTCTTGTTTATAGATTTATATTCAAGCATTTGAGATAGGAGTCATTGACAGATTGTCAAACTAGACGTTCGGTGTATCGACGCATAGGAGCAGATCATCTCCGATTGTAGACATTCGATACAGATATGACCGAAGTCTAGGAATAAGACGTACCGCCACCCCGATTGGGAGAGTAGGTGGGAGACTTGTTACGTCTTATTCACACCGGGATCCCTAGACTTAGATATGAGTCGAGTCAAAGAATAAGAGT
>NW_027358958.1:11153-14084 GCF_012295235.1 Primulina huaijiensis | reverse complement strand
AAGTAGTGCTGCCACGTCTCTAGAGTCCTCACAAGTGCGTAGAACTCCTTATCATACGTGGGATAATTCAGGGCGGCTCCATTGAGTTTCTCGCTAAAGTATGCCACCGGTCGACCTCTTTGCATCAAGACTCCACCAATACCTACACCTGAAGCATCACATTCAATTTCAAAGGTATTAGCAAAATCAGGTAAAACAAGTAAAGGAGCATTAATTAATTTTTGCTTAATAAGATTAAAAGACTTCTCTTGCTCCTCGCCCCAATGGAATGGAACGTTCTTCTTGATCACCGCTGTCATGGGTGCTGCCAATGTGCTAAAATCCTTTACAAACCTCCTATAGAAGCTTGCAAGTCCATGAAAACTTCGGACTTGACCAACAGTAGTAGGCGATGGCCAATCTCGAATAGCACTTACCTTGTCCTCATCCACTTGTATCCCCTGTGAGCTTACCACAAAACCAAGAAAGACAAGTTTGCTTGTACAAAAATCACATTTCTTTAGGTTAGCATATAGATTTTCAGCCCTTAGTGTGATTAGTACAAGTCTCAAGTGATTAACATGCTCATCTAAGTTTTTGCTATACACTAGGATATCATCAAAATAAACAACAACAAACTTTCCTATGTGTGCACGCAAAACATGATTCATTAACCTCATAAAGATGCTAGGAGCGTTAGTTAAGCCAAAAGGCATGACCATCCACTCATATAACCTGTATTTGGTTTTAAAAGCAGTTTTCCACTCATCACCTTCCCTCATCCTAATTTGGTGATAACCACTTCTCAAATCAATCTTGCTAAAGATGCAAGCACCATGCAACTCATCTAACATATCATCTAGTCTAGGTATGAGATGCCTATACTTAATGGTTATGTTATTGATTGCCTTACAATCCACACACATACGCCATGAGCCATCTTTCTTAAGAACTTATAAAACAGGTACAGCACAAGGAGACATGGACTCACGCACAAAACCCCTATCTAACAACTCACTTACCTGCCGTTGAAGCTCCTTAGCCTCCTCTGGATTGCTTCTATAAGATGGACGATTTGGCAATGCACTCCCGGGCACCAAATCAATTTGGTTCTCAATCCCCCTCAATGGTGGTAGCCCTTGAGGTAGCTCCTCCGGAAATATATCATCAAATTCCTGCAAAAGTGAAACAACAATGCTCGGAAGGGACCCGGCTATATCACTTGTGCTAAAGAGGATCTCTTTATAAAGAATCAACACAAGTGGGTCATGTGTGTGCATCAATTGCTTCAACTCACTTTTTTGAGCCATGTATGTTTTCTTTTTGGCCTCTTTCCTCTCATTTTCTTTTCCCCCATTTTCTTTCCTCTCCTTTTTCTTTTTTATGGCTATCTCACTTTTTTTGTCACTCTTATTTTCAGCCATTTCATTTTTATCTTCAAAGGCCATCTCACTTTTTAATTCACTCTTTTTTTCGGCCTCATCCCTCCTCTTTTTTTTCAATTGGTCCTCCAACACTTGCTTTGGGGACAAAGGAAATAAAACAATGGTCTCCTTTTTCAACACAAATGAATACTTGTTCTTGAACCCATCATGTGTCACTCGCCTATCATATTGCCAAGGTCTACCCAACAAGATATGGCAAGCATGCATAGGTACCACATCACACAAGACCTCATCCACATACTTCCCAATAGAAAAAGGCACTAGCACTTGTTTTGTCACCTTCACTTCCACGCAATCATTCAACCATTGAAGCCTATCTGGTTGAGGATGCTTTAATGTAGGTAAACCCAATTTCTCTACCATCTCGCAACTAGCCACATTAGTACAACTCCCCCCATCTATGATTAAATTGCAAACCTTTTGATTTACAAAACATCTAGTATGGAATAAGTTTTCCCTTTGGTTAGTCTCCTCCTCCTTGCCTTGGGCACTCATGATACGCCTAGTCACTAGTGCTTCTCCAACAACCGCCTCATAACCCTCGTCAGGATCCTCTAATGCAGGCATCTCAGCATCATCATCACCCTCACTATGAGATTCATACTCACCATAGTCATTCAAGATCATCACCCTCTTATTAGGACATTCACTAGAAATATGACCCAACCCTTGACACCTAAAACATTTAGTATCTCTAGATCGATTAGAAGGAGTTTCAGATTTACGTTGCACCCCTTGCTTAGGTACCTCTTGTTTGGTTTCAAATTTGGGCTTGCTCACCACCTTATTCTCCTCACGCTGCACCACATTTGATCGCCATGAAGATGATGAACCTCCGGTTTGATTGGCGCGGCCAACTCCACGCCTTTTGAGTTGTTGCTCCACTTTTAGGGCCATTTGCACCATTTCGTCTAGATCCAAGTAGTGCCGAAGCTCAACTTGATCATGGATTTCCCTGTTCAAACCACAAAGAAAACGTGCCATGGTCGCCTCAATATCCTCCTCAATATTGGCCCTAATCATGAGTACTTCCATCTCCTTATAGTTGTAATGCCCGAGATTTTTATCCTGTTAATCTGAGATGATTTATCGATAAATTTATATGATGATAGACGGACCATTCCGAGGCATGAATGGAGATCATGTATGAGTAAGAGGAAAGTTAGGCCAGAGGTTCTGGCGCATATGCGCAGAAGTGGTGCGCGCATATGCGCCAGTTGTTCGGGAGCTGTATGTGCGAGACATAACTTCTCACGCATATGCGCGAGACAGGGCGCGCATATGCCCGAGAGGCTGGATTTCAGGATGTCGATTCCAGAGATTGTGGCGCATGTGCGCCGAGAAGGGCGCGCATATGCGTGAGCTGACGGGAAGGCACGCGCCGAGACATAATGTCTCGCGCATATGCGCCGAGGCGGGTCGCGCATATGCACGAGACGTGTTTTTGCAAAAAGTGAGCCACTTGGCTTGTGCATGCACGTGTAGGTATATATATATATGTGTATAT
>NW_027358958.1:0-10569 GCF_012295235.1 Primulina huaijiensis | reverse complement strand
CCTGATAGTGGCGGGATCGCCACGGGCACATTGCACGATGTCACAAGATAGTGTATTGGCGATAGTGCCACAGTCTGTGACGGATAGGTCAAGACACTGGATGTTTGGTTATATCGACGTGGATAGAATTGCAGTTTCTTCTATTACTGTTGGTCGATATAGGAATACCAACTTCTGGAAACCGGGATCCCTAGACTAGGATTGAGTCTAGTCTGAGTCGTGGAGTCACGATTATGATTGATAGCTTGATATGAATTATGTTTCAGATTTTGATATATATCTGATAACTGCTTCATGCTTTATATTAATTATATGATTACATGTTTCGTTGATTTATACTGGGATTTGTTCTCACCGGAGTTATCCGGCTGTTGTCGTGTTTGTATGTGTGCATGACAACAGGTGAGACAGGTTCAGGGTCGAGGAGATGAAGAGAGAGATCGTGATTAGAGTGGAGACTACGGAATTGATCTGAGATAGGGTTGAACACTTGATATTTAGTAGTTGAACCTTAGTTTGTAAATGATTGTATATAGTACAAGACTTGTACTTTACTCTTATACTGATATGTATAGTAGAGTGATTCCATTACGTTCCGCATTTGATATTATATTAAAAAAAAAAAATTTAGACCTTGTTTATTATAATTGATTAATTAGTCCCAATGACAATTAAGAACATGATTAGCGTCCGGGTACCCACAATAGTAGTCCTCAACACTCTTCACCCCTTGCCTTAAAGTTTGTAGCCTATTAAACATCTCCATATAGTAGTGGTTGGGCACAAACCTTTTTCTCATCAATCTCTTCATCTCAGCCCAAGTTTCTATGGGCCTCTCATTGTACCTCCTCCTAGTGGTCACTAATTGATCCCACCAAATGAGAGCATAGTCTAAAAATTCAACCACCGCCAACCTCACCTTCTTTTGTTCGGAATAGTGGTGACACTCAAACACAAACTCTACCCTCTTTTCCCACTCTAAATATGCCTCCGGATCAGATTTCCCATGGAACGAAGGGATTTTCATCTTAATACTACCCATATTACCATCTTCCCAGTTCCCATCATATCTACCCTGAACGGCTTCTCTTCTACCTCTACCAATTCCTCTACCTCTTCCATTCCTACCCCAATTATCATTTTGGCTCTCCTCTTCTCCTCCAAAATCAAGCTCTTCCTCTTCTTCTTCTCTACCCATATTTTTAGGATTTGATTTTTTTTCACTCGTACTAACCTCAAGCCTATCCAATCGCTCATGTAATGGCTCCATCTCAACCTTCAACATCCTACAAAAATGCACAAAAAACGCCTCCATTTGAAACTTAGATAACCCCGGGTTCGAATTATCTCCTACCTCCTACTCCATTTAATTTCATATTTGTACCTGCAAGAAAACGTTAGTAGAAAAAAAAAGATATTTCTAACCCAAATTATCACGATCACTCCAAAGAAATTCACTCGTCTCTCCTCTCGTATTTTGTTTGCTCACAACAAATACTCACTAGTCACTCCAAAGAAATAGCACTCACACTCAAATGTTTCCACTCGAATTTGATGTCTCTCTCTAAAGGGTGCTCAAGCTTTGTATTCGTCTATTTAACAATCAAGTTCAAACTCGTGAACAAATGCGATCGACTCACGTGGACTGCGTAGACAAGCAAGTTGAAGATAGATTTATTTATTTATTTTGAATGTGTGAGACACTTCTATATGTCTCACAAAAAGGAATAGAACAAAATATCAAAAAGAAATATTGGCAAATTTTCGGATTTTTGGTACTCTTCTTTTTTTTTTTTGCTCTGAAAATTCTGAAAATTGAGAGAAAAATAAAACACGAAGTTTCGTGTATCACAGATTCACGAACGACGAAGAATAATAGAACAAATCAGATCTGAGAGCGGAACTAAAGAATAATTAGATCTGAAGGATAAACTTACTTGAATTCAATGAGCCTAAGCTCTGATACCAAATGATGTGAATCCACGTACGAATAAAAACAAACACGATTAAATATGAATCGCGCCCTCAATTTAATATCGAACAAAGAATTCGTGTTGTCCCGATCTTTTGAATCAAGTGTGTGTTGTGATTTTCAACTCTAAACTAAGAAGTTTAGCAACAAATAATCATGAGATAAACAATCGAAAATTATGACGAACCTTCAAAGAACAAGTCTAAGACAATCCGCACAAGCAAGATCGACAAACGCCACAAAGTTAAAAACTTTGATAAGTTTGATTTTTTTGTTTACAAAGCTAAAGCTTTGAAAATAAGTTGAGAGAAAACTCAAAAACTTTTACAAAATATCAATGATAATCTCCAAAAGTGTTCAATTTTTCGTCCATATATTGACTACAAATCAAAAGATATGATAAATCTAGTTACCTAACTAATTAAAACTCTTAAATAGGAAAAGATAATATTTCTCGGAACAAGGCGCGCTCGAGCGCGAGATTCAACCGCTCGGGAGCGGAGTCTTCTGGACAGGTCGCGCTCGGGCGGTAATATTTTATCGCTCGGGCGCCGCTGCTTCTGGAGTTCACGTCCTGGACAGTATGTTTGGCGCTCGGGCGCCGTTGTATCTGGACTCCTCTTGATTTAGCACTTGAATAACATTCTTTTGGCTCCCAAACTTATTTCCATGCATCTCGAACCCTTCAGCACTTTGCACCTTGCTTGTAAGTCCTTCTTCCTTGCTCATAAGCCCATGTAACGCCTCTTTAAACTTCTTCAGTCGTCCCCTCGTGATTGGTCCCGCTGGTAACTCTAAGGGATCCCATGCTTTCCTTGGGACGGGCACATCCGTGTTCGCATCAAGGAGACTATGTGTGCCAAAACAAGGAACGATCAGAACCGACATTCTTATTGATGCTCATGCTACTCCCTATTCGATCCATCCAGGAGGCACGAAAATGTACAAGGATTTGAAACCATTATTTTGGTGGCCAGGTATGAAAAAGGACATTGCTCAATTTGTTGGACAATGTCTAACATGTCAACAGGTCAAGATTGAACACCAAAGACCAGCAGGGCTCCTGAAACCGCTACCCATTCCTGAGTGGAAATGGGAACATATCACAATGGATTTCATCCTTGGTTTGCCAAGAACACAAAGAGGATTCAATGCTATATGGGTTATTGTGGATCGACTTACGAAATCAGCTCACTTTCTTCCGGTGAAGACCACATACACGATGAATCAATATGCTGAAGAATACATCAAGGAGATAGTGAGGCTTCATGGCATCCCAGTGTCCATTGTATCTGATAGAGATCCCAAATTTACGTCTGCATTTTGGAAGAGTTTACATCATGCTATGGGAACTCGATTGGCATTCAGTACAGCATTTCACCCTCAAACTGATGGACAATCAGAACGAGTAAATCAGATCTTAGAAGATATGTTGAGGGCCTGTACTATTGATTTTCCAGGCAGTTGGGACAGTAAACTACCGTTGGCTGAATTTACCTACAACAATAGCTATCAGTCAAGCATTGGAATGGCACCATATACTGCATTATATGGTAGAAAATGTCGATCTCCAGTACATTGGGATGAAGTTGGAGAAAGAAAGTTATTAGGCCTTGAATTGGTACAACAGACAGCCGAATTGGTGACCAAGATCAGAGAAAGAATGCACACTGCCGAGAGTCGACAGAAAAGCTATGCTGATGTGCGACGTCGACGATTGGAATTTCAGGTCGGTGACCATGTATTTGTAAAGATATCACCATTGAAGGGCATATTACGTTTTGGTAAGAAAGGAAAATTGAGTCCAAGATATATTGGTACATTTGAAATCTTGGAAAGAATAGGAGACAGGCCTACCGAGTTGCTTTACCACCAAACTTGTCAAACGTTCATAATGTTTTTCACGTTTCCATGCTACGAAAGTATTTAGCTAATCCTTCTCATGTTCTTCATTATGAACCGTTGGAGCTTGCATCGAATCTCTCATATGAAGAACGACCGGTACAAATCCTCGATAGGAAATAAAAAGTGTTACGAGGCAAGGAAATACCCTTAGTGAAACTGTTATGGCGCAATCATACAATTGAAGAAGCAACTTGGGAGCGAGAAGGCGAGATCCAACAGAGATATCCTGAACTATATGGTATGTCAAATTTCGAGGACGAAATTCTTTGAAGGAGGGGAGAATTGTAATGCCCGGTTACTCGTACAAATGATTAGTAATACGTTTATGTCATTATAGATAGTTATTTAGCTCATTATGTTTTACATATTGATTGAGGTATCAATATTGAGATTGAACATGACTTTTATATTGTTCATGGTGTATTGAGAATGAAAATATGTCTAAATAGTTATAGTAAGATGTGTAGGTAGAAGTAGTGTGATGAAGTTGATAGGAAATGAGATGAAATTGTGGTAGTTTTTACGAGTTTTAGCGTAATGATTTGAATATGGATCCAAATTGAGTGAGGCCATAACCATTAGAAATCTAAGATATAGTGCTAAAACTTTCATGTTTTGGGTTTTGTCCAAATCATTGTGAAAGACCAGCCAAAAGTGCCCCAAAGTGTGTCGTGTATACCGTCATTCCCTCACTGACACATGTTAGGAGAATGAGTATAACATTTTACTCAGACCTCCAAATGACCTGAAACAAATTGGAGATTCAATCCAAGACATAGAACTACAACTTTCATGTTTACTACTTTTTCAGATTATGAACAAAAGAGCCGTTTCTGGAGCAATCTTTGAGGTGACTGTGCGCAGAGCGGCGCCCGAGCGGTAATAAATGACCGCCCGAGCGCCACTTGTTCTGGAATTTTCGTTCGGACAGAAAGTTCCGCGCGCGAGCGGAAATTTATGACCGCCCGAGCGCCGCCTTATATATGATGATAAGTTTCGAAGTTTTGAACATTTCCATCAGCTTCCTTCATTTCTTCTTCAGCAAAACACGAAAGAAATCAAGAAAATTTCCTCCCAAAGCTCCCTTCTTCCTTTCCTTCATCATTTTGAAGATAGATCTTAGTTCTCCACCACAAGAACATCATAGAGGTGTAAGTTTTCTTCTCTTTTAGTTGTGCTACATGTAGAGGAATGATTTTCATCTAGTTTATACAATAGTGACTGAATTATTGGTATATTTGACAGTATAGGAGCGAGAAACACCATCTCAAACCAGTGTTCTTAAGCTTGGACAGTAAGTTGGCATGTTCTTGAAGTAATACATGAGTAATATTATGATTTCAAATACTTCCCATTGACTATTGCTATATGTACATTCTTAGTATCTTATTGATGAAAATATAGAACCATATTCTATTGTTATGTATTAAATATGTAAGAAACTCATGAATATTGATGATGGGTGCTATGTTATGAACATGAACATGAACATGAAAAGAAAATGATTGATTTTTACCTGATATAGAGCTTGTTGACATCATGGGTGGTTTTAAGTCCACCAAAGCTATTGGCCAATATATGTTCATGGGGCGTGGGGTTGCCAAAGGTTGCTCCCTGACGTCCAACACAGTAGTAGCTATATAATAAAGCAAGCACGGTAGTACAGGTCAACTAATGAGGCTCAAGTACAAAAATGAACATGAATATATGATATGATATGACATGATTTAAAGATACATTGTTGTCACGACTTGATATGTATGTTCCTTCGACGCATATTGTTACGTACAAGTGCCAACTTATTGAGTTTTATAAACTCACGTAGCTCATGTATTATAAGATCAGGTAGTGAAGATGCATAGGATGCCGGTTCACCGATGGATGCTTGTGACGTGCCTCACCTCGACAAGAACTGGGACTTATTATTGTATAGCTTCCGCATATGTAGTATAATGAGTGTAATGTTAAGGTTTAAACAAGTTCCATATTATGTTATGATGATACAAAGTATGCATGTATATGAGAATATGTATTTTACGAAAATATGTCAGGGTTTGAAACAAGTTTTACAATGTTTATGTCTAGGTGTATGATGATATAGAATATATTTGTATGTAAGAATACGATTATATATATGTGTTGATATTGATGCTTGAGTTGAGTTTTTGGTTTAACAAGAATGTAGGGACATCATGCCAAAATTTTTATCAACCGTCAAAGTGATGCCCCTTGTTTGATTTGCTTCATACTACAGTTATATCAGTCAAACCCTATTTTCATTATGGTATTTATGCTAAGTATAGAGTAAGGGTGTGACATGTTGTGACGAGTCTTGGGCAGGATATGCCTAGTCAGTGGCAGGACATGCCAGGGCGGATATGCCTAGTCATTGGCGGAGATGCCAAGACACCGGTCGGTTCGATATAAAGAGGGCCAAAGTCCGTGAATGAGGACTTAACACTACCGCGATCGGGAGAGTAGGTGGGTGCCTCTTAAGGGAGTTATGCGATTTGGAAAGAAAGGCAAGTTAAGTCCTCGATACATTGGACCGTTCGAGATTCTTGATAAGATTGGAGACCGAGCCTATCGTCTTGCATTGCCACCAGACTTGGATCGAGTTCATAATGTATTTCATGTTTCAATGCTACGTAAGTACCTCTCTAATCCATCTCAGGTTCTTCGGTACGAATCATTGGATTTTTTGCCTAACTTAAGCTACGAGGAAGTGCCGGTTCAAATTCTTGATGGCAAGGTTAAAGTGTTAAGGAACAAAGAAATTGGTATTGTCAAAGTTCTTTGGAGAAATCATGTGATTGAAGAGGCCACGTGGGAACCGGAAGAGGAGATGAAACATCGTTATCCGAATTTATTCGACGGTAAGCAAATTTCGGGGACAAAATTTTTATAAGGAGGGGAGATTGTAATATCCCAACCTTTTAGCATTTTATTGTTTATGATATTATTTTTGGTTGGGTGTTTAGGAGATATGGTTATTGGATATTTATGGTTTATTATGGTAATGGATATTTCATATGCTTTGATGGTTCAGATTATGTGTAATGGTTATGTTTATTGGAATGGTTAAAATATGGTCATTGTTTATGGTTATTGTTTTGGTATTATGTTCATAGTTGGTGATGATTAAAGAAATGCATGGGTAGAATAGAAAGTTGATTTAGAGCCAAATAGGAAATGGAAGTGTAGAAACGGTAGGAAAAATGTGGAAGTTGTTGTGGTTTTTAGTATAATGTTTTGTTTATTGCTCCAATTGATGTGAGGTCAATTCCATTGGAAAGATAAGGTATAAGGCTATAACTTTCATGTTTTTAGTTTTGTTCAAATCATTATGGAAGACGAGCCAAAAGTGGCCCGAAGTGTGTCATTTGTTTCGTTGTTCCTACACTAACATATGTTGGGAGAATGAGCATAACTTTTGCCTCAGACCTTCAAATGACATGAGGCTAATTGGAGATGCAAGAAAACACATAGGGCTACAACTTTCATTTTTACCACTTTGGCTAATTCGGAAGTTAAAAATGAGTTTTTGGCAGAATGAGGTGCGCCACCGCGCCAGAACTCGCGCCATGGCGCGCGGGGTGATGAATTTTTGGGTTCTTGGCAGCAAGGGGCACGCGGGTGCTCCAGATATCGCGCCACCGCACGCGGTTCAGATTTAAAAACACGTTTTTGAGAGAAATTAAGACTTATAATCCATTTTCTAGACTCTTCTACTCACTTCTTTCCTTCTTCCTTTATTTCCATCGGTTTATGCCCTTCTCTTTTTCAAGTTTTTCTCTCCTTCATCTTACATTTCAAGGTCAAGGATTATAGTGATTTCTTAGCTTCTCCCACTAAGATTTTAAACTTCAAGGTATGAACTTTTATATTCTTGGAGCTCAGAAGGGTTTGGAGTTTTGAAGTGTTAAGTTGAATTGTTGATTTCTTGGATTAATGATAAAGATTTTTGGTTATTATTGTGATTATTGTTGTAGGAATCATTCAAGATCACCTTAGCCATCATTTACTTGTTGGTTGTAAGTAGAAGCTTCCTTTCAAGTGCTCACATGATTTTATAGGTGTAATGCCCGAGATTTTGATTCCATTAATCTGACTTAGGGCCAGATATGATCCGTGAAATGACAGAGAAGGTAAAGATCATTCAGAAGAGAATGAAGACAGCGCAGGATAGACAGGCAAAGTACGCGAACATTAGACGTCGACCGTTAGTATTTGAACAAGGAGACAGAGTATTCCTAAAGATTTCTCCTTTCAGAGGCGTTTTCAGATTTGGCAAACGTGGGAAATTGTCTCCGCGATACATAGGTCCATACGAGATTCTCGAGAAGATAGGAGATCGTGCCTATCGACTCGCCATTCCGCCTTCTCTATCTGGGATACATGACGTCTTCCATGTATCGATGTTGCGTAGATATATGCCAGATAGTTCTCATGTCATTCAGCCTGAAGAAGCCGAATTAGATCAGACTTTGAGTTACGTTGAGCAACCGATTCAGATTCTTGATCGGAAAGAGAAACAGCTCAGAACGAAGAATATTCCACTGGTGAAAGTCCAATGGAGTCGTCATGGCACTGAAGAAGCCACTTGGGAGACAGAATCAGAGATGAGACAGAGATATCCCGAATTATTTCGCTGATGTGAGTACTTATTCAGTTTTGATTATATTACTCCTTTACTTGCTTTGATTGATTGCCTGTGATTTCGGGGACGAAATCGGATCTTAGGGGGGGAGAAATGTAATGCCCGAGATTTTGATTCCATTAATCTGAGATTATTGATTTTTGAATGGATATGATTATAGATGGACCATTCCGGGACCAGATTGGGTGAAGCATGGATTGATGCAAATTTTGTACAGAACTGTTGGCGCCCGAGCGGTAGAAAAGGGCCGCCCGAGCGCCAATGCATCACAAGAACGGGTTTTGGACAGAGAGTCTGGCGCCCGAGCGGTAATTTTTGACCGCCCGAGCGCCTGTGTTCAATAGCATTACGTTCGGGCAGAAGATGTGGCACCCGGGCGGTAGTTTGTGACCGCCCGAGCGCCAGTGTACAACAAGTTAAGTACCGGGCAGAGTGTTCGGCGCCCGAGCGGTAGTTTTTGACCGCCCGAGCGCCGCCTGAAAGTTGTGAAAAATGATGACACGTATTATAGCCATGCAACTTGTCATATATATATGTCATGCCTTCAGAATTGATCAAAGAGAAGAAACGGAGAAAGGAAACGAGGGAAGTTCGAAGAAATCCTTACGCCTTTTATCTTCTATATTTGTGATTTGTGAAAGATCCGTCCGTCCGATTTTGAATCCGACTTCAGTACTGTGTTCCTATCGACGCAGGCTTCAACCGGACGTAAGTTTTACTATGTTTTGAGATGATTTGAAATTATGGTATTGCCAGAATCTGATATGATTCCTATATAAGGTTCTTGATATGTTAGACATCATATAATCGAAACCGGATTGAAGAACGGATACCGTATAGAATTGTTATGAATTTCAGAGTTGATTTGACTGAGATTTGATATCATATTTGTATTGTTATTGATTATGAGTTGCGAGAACGGATATCTGTTGATTTGTAGTGTTGGGTACATTGAGATTATGCAGTTATGCTGTCGAAACAGAATTTGATTTCGTTCTGATTATATCCAGTATTGAATTGATTGGTGTATTGATATTGTACTCCTCGATATTGTCATTCCCAGATTGAGTATTGACAGGCCTTGTGTGCGAGACTTCGACAGAGTCAGATTGACAGAAAGAAAGGTATAATTCATGTGAATGCGGGAAGATACAACTCGAATTAGACTTGATTTGAGTTTCCCAAAATCACATACTAGATTGTTACCTTTTTATATGTTGATGCTTTGTTTATAGATTTATATTCAAGCATTTAAGATAGGAGAGTCATTGGGAGACTTTCCAAGCTAGACGTTCGGTGATATCGACGCATAGGAGCAGAATTGACTCCGATTGTAGACATTCGATACAGACATGACCGAAGTCTAGGAATAAGACGTACCGTCACCCCGATTGGGAGGGTAGGTGGCAGACTGTGACGTCTTATTCACACCGGGATCCCTAGAGTTAGAGTCGAGTTGAGTCCAGACATGGGTTTGAGTTATGTTGCATTGATCTTGTTTCATAGACTATGGAACATATTGTTATTGAATTTTATTCATGATGGCATGTTTTATGATTATGTAGTGAATTGCATGACATGCATGTATACATGTTTTATACTGGGATTTGTTCTCATCGGAGTATCCGGCTGTTGTTGTGTCTGTATGTGTGCATGACAACAGGTAGGACAGGATCAGGGTCACGCAGAGGATGAGAGATCGAGATAGCGTGGAGATTACGGGCGTAGAAGATCACTAGTGGTTTTTACTAGACATGTACTGAATTATAAACCCTAGTATGTTGATTTCAATAGAACATGTGAATGTTAACGGTAGTAGAATAAGATAACAGTATTATATATAATGTATTGTGCTTGTTTATATACATTTGAATAAATGTTAAAAGCAAAATTTTGACCCACATTTTCTAGCAAAGATCCAATTAATCCCAAAGATAATCGAGTTAGAGCCCGGGTCCCCACAATATGCATCAAGCCATGTTATTGTTAATTAGCTCCTTTCATTAGTATATAGTTGATCTATATATTGTTA
>NW_027358957.1:0-376 GCF_012295235.1 Primulina huaijiensis | reverse complement strand
AGTCTATATTTGTGCTCCTCTTATTATTAGCTTCAAAAAGATGTAGGTATCAATACATTCAGCAGGTTTTGAAGTTGAGATGATTGGGAAAATCAGAGTTTGATTGTTATTATTTGTTCTTGTGATTATTGAGAACGTTTATTCGCAACCGGATCGAAGAACGGTTATGATATGCGATTTTTGTATAAATTTCAGCATGTCTTGAGTTGAGTTATGTAGATTTTGAGATGATGGAATATATTTGGGATGATTATGAGTTATTGATATTGATTATTGATAATTAAGTTGACCGGTATTGTGAGATTACGCCGTTACGTTGTCGAAATATACTGAGATTGAATATTGATCAATATGTGTGTTCCTTTGAGTTAGAGGT
>NW_027358956.1:0-431 GCF_012295235.1 Primulina huaijiensis | reverse complement strand
TTTCAGGTTTTCTACGTATTGGTAAAATAATGATAAATCAAGCTAGAAAATTCAAATGGATGTGATTCTTACATGTTTGGAATCCTTGAGAAATTATTTACAACTTTGCAGAGGACATGATTGCCTAAAACGTTCATTAAGATGATCAAATTGTGAAAGTATCAAAAGGAGGACAAATTTACTTTCACCATGACCAGCATATAGTTAAAAAATCATAATTATTTCAATATTTAACTAAATGAGGTGAACCAAGTGGCCAAATTCATCTCCAGACAATTTCCCACATGTTTTCTGTTTTGACCAGAGTCAAATTCGGTGATTAAAGTCGTGGAACAAAGCATTGAAAGAAGGGACATGGAATTGAAGTGGGATTAGACAAATACTATTATTACAACTACATGGCATTAATAAAATTTTTGATCCTTTCTCTC
>NW_027358955.1:0-294 GCF_012295235.1 Primulina huaijiensis | reverse complement strand
TCACCGATGGGAGTGGAGTGGTAGGCTGGAAACGAAATCATCACAGCATCGTGTAAGAGTGGGCTCGGTTCTTGTTTATTGGTTTTGATCGGTGTAGAAAGGGTTCAGCCGTGCATGGGCTTGAACCAAGCTATGTCTCAGTCCTAGTAATGTCTGGTAAGATGTTAGAAGTGAACCATAAGTGTTTGGTTGAGGGAGAAGCTCGGTCATTGGAGGCAGAGAATGACCGAGAGAAAATGGGATAGGTCCATCGAATTATGCCATGGTTTGTGCAGCAGCTTTTAGCATCGGTTT
>NW_027358954.1:0-794 GCF_012295235.1 Primulina huaijiensis | reverse complement strand
TCCTGACATCATGATAAGTGCCTTTACCCAGGGACTTAGAGGAGGTGAGTTCTTTAAATCGTTGGTGAAGAAACCTCCATCAAGTTATGATGATCTGTTATCTCGGGCAGAAAAATATGTAAATCTCGAAGATGCCCAACGGCATAAGAGGATGGAGCAGCGACCTGGGAGAAGTAGAGTTGAGGAAGCGGAAAGAGGAAGTAGGAAGAGAGGCGCGGCCGAGAGGGAGATGATAAGGCTAGGGGCAGAGGACAATTCTCATCCCATGTTCCTTTGGATGGGAATCGGGACAAGGTGATGGAAGTGAGGGAGTCCGAGGGGACGTGGGAGAAGTCGCAAAGGGTTGAGTGCAGTGCTAGATTGCCTTCGCGGGCTAAACGAGAAGGATCCTCATCCAGGAGTCGACAGAGGTCTCGCTCGTCCCCTAGGCGTGGTCAAGGCCCTCCATGGATAAATCAGAGGATCGGGGAGCAGAGAGGGGAAGGTCGATGTCAAGATGTCCCTCAGGAGCCCGTCGAACCGAGGAGGGGAAGGAATGAGGATAACCACCCTACGAGAGGAATCATTCATATGATCTCGGGGGTGCTACTAATGGAGACTCGGGGCGAGCTCGGAAGGCACGTGGGAGAAGGCTGGAGAACTTTGAGATATCTAGGGGTGCAGACTTACCACAAGACCCCGCCCTCAGCTTTGGGCCGGAAGACCTCCGAGGTGTTGTGACTCCACATAAAGATGCCTTGGTGGTAACGGCCACCATTTCCAATTATGATGTGGCGAGTATATTTATTGATAAT
>NW_027358953.1:0-240 GCF_012295235.1 Primulina huaijiensis | reverse complement strand
TCTTTAGCGACTATTTTAATTACGACCGTCGCTAATTTTAGCGACAGGTAACGATGATTTCCATCGCAAATTAAATTAGCGACGGTCGTAACGATGATTTCCATCGCAAATTAATTTGCGATGGTTGTTTAAAAACCGTCGCAAATTGTAACTACAACAACACTCTAGAACCGTTTGCGATGGTTGTTTAAAAATCGTCGCAAATTATAACTACAACAACACTCTAGAACCGTTGTCTTT
>NW_027358952.1:0-547 GCF_012295235.1 Primulina huaijiensis | reverse complement strand
GCTGCACAAGATGATGACATGTGGTATGTCATAACTGATGGAACCCTGAAGATTCTAAAAACAAATACAGCAGTTGCCATAACAGAAAGGGCGCCACAAAGAATAGAAAAGCCCATAGATGAATGGACAACTGAAGATAAAAGAAAAGCAAATCTTGATGATGTGGCTAAAGACATTCTGTACAAAACGCTGGACAAAGTAACCTTCAGCAAAATAAAGATGAGTAAGTTAACCAAAGAAATTTGGGAAAAGCTGATCCAGCTGTGTGAAGGAAATGATCAAACCAAAGAAAATAAAATTTCTGTTTCTGTTCAAAAGTTTGATAACATCAAAATGAAAGCAGGAGAATCAATGCACGAGTATGATGAAAGAGTAAGCAGTATCATCAATGAGTTAAATGCACTTGGAAAAGTGTATACCAACAAAGAGATTGCACTGAAGGTAATGAGAGGTCTTCCCAAGGAATGGGATGTCAAGACCATGGAAATGAGGGAGTCCAAATATTTGAACCAGATTGAACTTCATGATCTGTTTGCTGATTTAAAGG
>NW_027358951.1:177191-212164 GCF_012295235.1 Primulina huaijiensis | reverse complement strand
CTCCTTGAACTCAATCAATTCGGTTTTTTCGATATTCCCTTCTCGTTTAATGAACAATCAAAGCGACCCTTATTTTGCTGAAGCAAAGCTTAATCGAGCTCCACCCCCTCCAGCTCGTCCTTCAGTTCCCAAGTTTGCTTATTTAATATCTGGTTCTAAAGGCGATTTGGAGAAACTTTGGAGGACTCTTCACTCTTTGTATCATCCATGGAATTATTATGTTGTTCATCTTGATCTCGAGTCTCCTCCAGAGGAGAGATTGGAGCTCCAGTCTAGGGTCGAAAATCATACCCTTTTTGCGAAAGTTGGGAATGTTTTTATGAACAGCAAAGCGAATATGGTTACTTATAGAGGCCCCACCATGGTTGCTAGTACTCTTCACGCTTGTGCTATTCTTTTGAAGAGACATAAAGATTGGGACTGGTTTATTAATCTCAGTGCTTCAGATTATCCATTGGTGACTCAAGATGGTGAGTTTTTTGAGTTCTTCCTGGGATGTTACAAGGAATTTGTGATTTATATCTTTGTTGCAAGAATTTCTTGAAATATAACTAATTTGTCGTTCTCGCAGATCTTCTTCGCACATTTTCTGATTTGAAAAGAGAGCTTAATTTTGTCGAACACACAAGCAATTTAGGCTGGAAAGCGTAAGTTTTCTGTGTGTTAAGTTGGATTGTTTGGTGTCGAGAAGATGAGGTCATGGAAGCTTAGTAATGCAAAATGGCTTTGTTGCAGGAACCAAAGGGCGATGCCATTGATTGTTGATCCAGGACTCTACCAGAAAACGAAGTCCGACGTATTTTGGGTTTCTCCCAAGAGAAATTTACCTACAGCATTTAAACTGTTTACTGGTTAGTTCTTGCATCTGTTTTTTCAGACTTGGTGAAATATTAAATACGACATTTCTCAATTGTTAGCAGATAAAAATTTCGTGCACATATATATATATAATGCAGAGTTTTATCGCCATTTGCAGGCTCAGCTTGGATGATCTTATCACGCTCATTTGTCGAATACTGCATATGGGGTTGGGATAATCTTCCCAGAACTCTGCTCATGTATTACTCTAACTTTGTTTCCTCCCCGGAAGGCTATTTTCAGACAGTCATCTGCAACGCCCCCGAATTTGCTTCGACTGTTGTGAACCATGACATGCACTATATTTCTTGGGATAATCCGCCGCAACAACACCCCCACACACTGTCCCTCAACGACACTTATAAAATTTATGCTAGTAATGCTGCCTTCGCACGTAAATTCAAAAGGGACTCTCCTGTCTTGGACAAAATCGACAGAGAACTGCTGAGGCGAAAAAATGGGAGCTTTACGCCTGGTGGCTGGTGCGCAGGAAAACCACGGTGTACTAAGGTCGGAAATGTAACGAAGCTTAGACCAGGTCCTGGTGCTGAAAGGCTTGGAAGACTTATGGGTAAACTGGTCTTGTCACCAAAATTCAGACAGAACCAGTGCAGATAGATTTCTTGTATCATTCTTGCTCCTGGACATTATAGATCGAAAATATTATAGTTACATGGCAAGCTCCATTAATGCATTATATTACACTCACACGCCGATTTTTGTAGGCTCTTCCTAATCAGATGTTGCACAATATTCTTTATGAAAATCGATTTATATCTTTCTCGGAATACATTTAATATTTTAAGAGGGCCATTGTCACGTTTTCGTAAAAATATACACATTATGATTTCTCCAGCAGTACAAACGCCAATAAAATTGGTCTTTTAAGTGAAGATCAAGAACCATGTGTTGAGACTATACAAGGATATGTACACATTCAGTCAAAAATATGAATCTCATTCTCCGTGTTAAAGTCATGTACATTACAAAAGCTACAGCAAATTTTTTTTCTCAATGCACCATCACCCCTGCATTGACTATTCTGAGTGGATTGTGGAAGTTTTCCGAATAGTTTAAGTAGTCAAGCCATCTCCAGAAGCTTAATATTTCCCATAGAATTTGCAGCAACTAACGTGGAGGACTGGCTGCGCCAACAAACAGAAGAAATGAACTGTGTGGTATCATCCACTTCGTCACCGGAAAGTGGATCCATGCTATTAAATCTGTATGTTAGCGTGGGCATTGGAAATGCTTTGTGATAAACAAAAACCTGCATGGATATAAACAAATTAGAGAGAAGAAAGACAATGTAATATTCAGTGAAAAGGAATATTTGAGAGGCGGTGGCTGAGGGTCGTGATGAATATAGTATGTCTCTCCCGAATAACTATGCCACTTGTACATCTTCTTATTGAAATTTCTTCTGCGGTACTGCCAAACTGCGGTGAGAGAAAGAAAGAAATGTAGAAACTTCTTTCCCAGACCATCTGCACCAAATATGCTAGGACTAGCTATTTTTATGTGACGCGACCAG
Source organism: Primulina huaijiensis (assembly GCF_012295235.1). Classification (NCBI taxonomy): domain Eukaryota; kingdom Viridiplantae; phylum Streptophyta; class Magnoliopsida; order Lamiales; family Gesneriaceae; genus Primulina; species Primulina huaijiensis. Next base: position 209,772 of record NW_027358951.1, on the reverse strand, counting down.
CAAAGACCGGACTGGACGATACCTTCCATATCATGGATTTTTTTGAAAATAAACGCTTAATATTGATTTAATCCAACCATCTTATTTATGGAATCTAGTTTCTTTCTTCTAACACTCCATGCCGCTGAACCCCTCTTGTATCAGGCGCCTTTCATCTATCAATAAGGGTCATCAAAATACATGCATTTAGCTCAACCCATGTGACCGATGGTCTCCCCAAGAATTAATCATCATTCCTATGCTCACTTCAAGCCAATGGCCTCATTCCAGTATCCCTCCTTATCCCCTTCTATCCCACTCTCACAGATGTAAGCTAGTACCATCCCAATTACCCTTTACGACATCATTTGTTTCAGTTGATAGGATGGTAATGAAATCATGATAGATTTCTAATACATCTTCATCCTATGTTCGGTTTACTAATTAATTGTTCTACTTTCTTTCTTATCCTATAAAATCAAATGATTTATTATTCGATAAATAATCACCTATCATCCTATTAACCGAACAAGACGTTACCGAACATGATCAGTGAAATTACAATTCAGCTATAGAAGAAAACTAAGCGTCCTACATCGCTATTTACTTGTACTTGTGTGCGCATGGAGCCCTATGCATGATAGGTGAGTGACTTCTTTAAGTCCTCTCAATTGATTTATCTCGCCGGGAATAAAAAACATCGTAAAGATCATGGCCTCACTAGTCACCACCACAGGTAATTGTCCCCATCTCAACCACACCCGAACAAATCAACAAGGCATAGATGTTACCTCCATGATTCTTTTTAAAATCATTGTCACTTTATTTTCTTGTTTTGGTCACAAGAAGAGGGTATGGCGTAAAACATGTTTTGAGAAGTCTGTTACAAGCAAGAGTAGCACACTTGAACGAAAAATTATCAGCAGCAGTTAACTAGATAGAACTACATAGGAAAGCATATATGCAGTTACTAATTAAAAATTAAAAGACGAAAAGCAGAGTGTATAGCAAGTATCGATATACAGCACCACGTAAAATACCTCATTTGTTTCTGAGCCAGTTGCAATGTAGCCTTCAGATACAGACAAACCAACAAAATTCTGAAAAATGGGTGATCTATCCATCAGCATCAAACACTATCAAATATTATAATTTTGTTAACTGCAATATCTGGGCATTAGAATTGGGTGGGGAAATATCAAAGAGATACTGAATCGACAACAAAATAATGGAACTTGAACCTGAGTACCGGACTACTGTCCCGGAAATTGTTTGTAGGTAATCAACTAATCATGCACATTAACATTTCGAATAATGATGTCCACTATTTATGGTACTACCATTAAAAGAAAAAACAAGAAACACCACACCTTTACATTAAGGTGGCCAGTGAATGACTGCAGAGGACAATCGATAACTCTTGCTCTGTTCATGGACAAATCCCAGAGCTTTAGTGTGTTATCCGTGGATGCAGACACAAGAGTTGTTGAATCTATGAACTTCACGTAACTCACTGTTTTGTTATGACCAACTAGAGTGCAAAGGGGAATTTTTGAGTTACGAAGATCATAGTAATATATCATATGATCTGCTGAACCAAATGCAAGGGAGCGACCGAAGTCGGTGGGAAATTGAACACAGCAAACATTGGCCTTTGTCTTAATGGTACCGACACTTGCTCCCTGCAGTGTCAATCGAAGCAAGAAAATTAACTTGTTACATTTCTAGAATTTACTTCATGCAGCAATGATAACTAGATGCTTTAGTACATTTAGTTTCAAAGCTCACATCCACCAAGTGCAAAAATAGAATTGCCTGATTGATATTCCAGAGCTTCACGGTACCATCATCGCTCCCGCTAGCCAGCATGGTTGGATCAGCCACTGAAAAGTCTACAGACCACACACGACGCTCATGTTCTCTCATTTCCATGAAAATTTGGTTTCTCATGGCATCCCACACCTGAAAATATATCCAGAGAGACTTGATCACAACACAATTAATCACTGGAAGAGTAAGTGGAACAGATTTACAGATTTAATATCAAACTTACCTGCACCACCCCTTCAAAGTTACTTGAAGCAATCTGACTTTTAATGTAGCCGTTCCAACATATGCTGCTGAGCTTCGATCTACTTGCCATTTCTACCACAGGATAGTGAATATCACGTTCTTCATTTAAGATTGAATTGTATTCAAAAACTTTTATCTTCTTGTTTACACCAGCAGTTGCAAAAAACTCCCCATCACGGTCAAAACTAAGGGAGCATACGAGGTTGGAGGAATTTAAGAGATCCCCTTGCTTTAAGTTTGCTCTAACTTTGAGCTTACTAAAAGATAGATACTTGCATAGGCCTTCCAGAAATGTGTTTATCCATCCACTTTTCTTCTGCTCATTGCACCTTTCTTTTGATGATGGGTTACTGATGGAACTTCTTTCAGTTGCAGAAATAGATCCTCTACCATCACTATTGACAGGAAAATTTCTGGCCAATGATCTGCCTCTTGGTTTGGCAGCCATGCGTCTCGTTAAAAAGTAAGCTGATTCCAGTTTCCTAATATTAGTCATCAGTCTAGAATTTTTGGAGAGATCATTCCCCTGATATCCAGAAGGCATCTCTAGCTTTTGATGTTCATCTGCACGGTGGGAAGTTTCACCTGGGTTGCTGTCACAAAGGCCCTGCCTAATTCTCTTTCTAGAACCTGAACTACCAGAATCATCAGCGCCAGTAATGTTAATTGACTGGCAACCTGAGGTGGAATTCTCAGCCAACTCTAATTTTTGGCCTCCTTTTATTCTAAGAGCTGTCTGCAGATTTGAGACTTCTTCTATGTCAGAAGACATTATGGATATGGTCTCGTTCAAGCTATCTGCAGTATCCTGCTTCCTTTGTTGCAGTAGCAGAAGAAACTCCAGCAACAACTCCTGCTCTTCAATCTTCTCTCGAACGTCTATGGCAGCTTCTCGTTCTTCTATGCCATCTCTTGGTGCATTCAAAAACTCACTTTGCAGCAACTCACTGCAAACAGAAAGAGAGTATCATGGCTGTCAAACACAACTTAGAAACAGAACACACATCTGCGAGACAAATCCACCGAGAAGACTATTTGTGGAGAGTTTAGTAAAGATGGGACCGTCTGATGTACGAAAAAATATGCTATATAGAAATCACACTTGATCATAGAAATTAGAAAGATTGAACATGTATGACGAAAAAAATGAGCAGTCGGATGACTATCATATCCACCCATTTTATATTTTTCCTGTGAAAATAGAATGCATTTGTCTGCAGGTAATTGCATATCAAATGCAATAAAGTATCTAAATCAGTTTCAACAAAGCGCACGTTCTTGCTTTCATTTTCGACAAAGCGCACGTTCTTGCTTTCATATTTTTAAGCAACAGCTCAAGCATGCACAAATTCACAAGGACAGGCAGCTCAACTCTGCTATTTCCCCATCAATAAATCAATCTTAGCACTCTTATGCATATAGTACTCTCAAGGCAAGTAATTTACGAGTCTACAAAATGAGCCACTTTGGATAGAGAAGCTCATTTTAGAAAATCCTTATCTTTACAAAATGCCCTTTTCAAAAACAGGTAGCATCTGGTGGGTCTTCATCTCTAAAACTACGCTTAAAAAGACAAAATCTAGAAGATAGAAATATGTGACTTTTAGGCTTTTACTCCGACTTCACTTCAAAAAATATATCAAAAGAAGCTCGTTTCATTCCAAAAATAAAAGTAGAAAAAAAAACTCTTTTATTCAACCGAATATAAAACTGTTTATTATTTAAAAAATAAATTCTAAAAAAGTCACATTGTCCAAGAGTTCCAAGTACCTTTTAAAGCTAAGAACTTCTGTATCTAAACTGCCCAATATCTACAAGAATTACAAAAAACTCGCAATTAACTCAACCAGATACATTATCAAAAGAAAAACATGTACCTTGTTGAAGTGGAATAACAGAAACCTTTTTCGTATGGAAGGGAGATAAGGTTGCAGGAAATAAATGAATACAAAATAATAATGGAAAATAAAACTTAAAGCTTCAACGGATTGGAAATGCTCAGACAAAAACCCACCCTATTTTTGGTCTGCTACTTGGCTCTGGATGTAGCAACCATAAGCAAAATGAAGCTTCTTTAGGCCACTTGAGAAGTAACTGAGGAGGGAGGACCCGGTGTCTCAGGCTTGCCATAGTCGTGACTTTCTCTTCCATTGAATTAAAAGGGCAAAATAACTAGCTCACAAGTAAAAAATCTATATCAGTAACGTCCTAGAATAAAAAATTTCATCACGCTAAATCTATCTCATTAAAGATCAACACCAAGAAAACCAGGAAGATGGTGACAAGCATCGGAAAGGTAAACTCGTACTAGTTTTTCACACAAAGAACTGCCTACCACTGACCTCAAAGAGTAAGACACCAAGCTGATAGATATCGGAAGCACAGGAACTATTACAGTCGCCAACCTCTTCTGGACTGCTGTACCAACTGGATTCTTTGAGCAATATTTGTTTCATTGGAAAGGAATTCTTCCTATCACCTGTTCGTTCGTTCCCAATGACTTCTGAGGCTTGCAAAGCCTGACCTGATGATGATTGCATGCAACTGGCATCCGAATTCATATGGGAAGTGAGATTCACAACATCAGTCGGGGGCCCAGAATCTTGTATGCCTAACTGACTTCTTGATCGGAGTTGTGAGTGTAAATCATGGGATGAAGGTGAAGCGGAACCCTTAAACTCAGCTGTTTGGCTGTTTTCTCCATAGTCCATCGAGTCAGAACCCGAATCCGAGCAAGAAGCAGATTCAATGAAAGAAACCCGATTAAGTGAAGACATGATAAAGCACGAGGGGCGGACATTGTGAACAACAATTCCCTGAGAATGTGCCAGGTTTACGATATCTACAATTTGAGAGAATATGTGAAGGCATTCAAGGGCATCCACCGTCCTTTCAGGATTATCCAACCAGTGTCTCAGGCTAACATCATTGCATTCCAAGCTCCGACCTCCAGCTGCGTCACCATCCTCGGTTGCCCCAGCTTGAGTTTTGTTGTTGATATAGGGCAACAGGGTTCGTTCACTCCCTTTTCTCACTAATACTAAACCAGATTCATGGGATGCATTGTCTCCCGACGATCTGACAGTTCTTGCTTGAAAAGTTCTGGGATTTCTATCCAGTAATGATGAAGAGTTTAACCCCCTAGAATTATCAGACCTTTGCCAATTTGACTCCGACGAGCCTTCCATAATTATCCACCTGTAAGTGTACCTACATGAATCCCATCGCATACACAAACGATATAGCACGATAATACTATCCACAAACTTTTTACAAGTTCTCTCACCACCAAAACCTCCATTTCGATCAAGTGCACGTCATAGCCACGAAATACTAAAGCTTAGATTATGTCTATACATGTACTTGCATCTTCATTAAAATAACTCATTCAAACGAGGATAAAGCCCATCCCAAAGATCATCATCAGATAATGTCCCTTGAAGCAAATTCACCAAAAATAAGGGTAAACTGGTAACTCGGATAACCCACAAAAGTCCTATATGCAACACAGAAAGAAAAGGAGATACAGCAAGCAGCACCAGTACTCAATATGAGAAAAGGGGAAGAGAGGCTAAGCTAGTTGGAGTTTCAGATGGAGCAAACAAACACATGAGAACCACACAAACTGATAATCTTAACTCTTTCTTCAAAGCTCAACAGGAGTAATAAAACAGTGCGCTTTTTTATCTCCAGAAAGCACCAGAGCCTTATGTTTGCTCCCCNTTAATGGATAAGTGCAAATAGGCTATGGCGGCATTCCCCTTCAACGAGAAGGTTGCATATCAGGCTGGCTGCCAACAACTGGAAACCATTTCTAACATGTGGAAGCAATTTATGTATTTTATAAACATAAAAATCAAACGGACCATCAAAAAATCTTACTATTTTGGGATTTTTTTTTTTCATTTCACTTTTTATATTTATTTACATTTTTCTTGCTTTTTTTATTATTATTAATGTACTTATGTTAATTCAGTCTCGAAAAAACATGCAACAATCTTTTGAATGGATTAAAAAAAATAAAATAAGAAATATATTTATAAACTCTATTTTTATAAGTCTGTGTTTTTAGGATGAATGAAGTGTGTTTTTCAATTTAAAACGATATAATATTAATTATCTTTGTATTTATAATATTACGCTATCACTTATTAAAAAATATCATGCAGTAATGTTAAAGGTAAATGTAAATTCAAATTTAAAATTATTGCTGCTCCATATATCTGAATTTTGTTGTTTATATGTGTGTCAATTGTCATGTGTGTGTATTGCTGTGTGTAAATTCTTCTTGGGATTGCTTTTTGCATATTGTTATCTGGTATTGAATTTCAAGTTGAAGTTCTTTATTTCTACTACTACTACTACTATTATTATTAGGGTTTTTTTATAGTGCAATGCTTGGTAAACAAAAAAATTTCCAAAATACCTGTAAGATTACAAAACACTTCATTTAATTTTAAAAAATATTATAAAAATCTATTTTGATAAATATGTAATTTATCTAAATTATTACAATTGAATTTTTAAATGATTATATCATCTTTAACATAAAAATTATTAAAAATTAGAACTTTTATATTTTCCTTCACAAGAACAATAATTAACATTAAAAAAAAATTAATACGTATGCAATGTTCATTGTATAGTTAGACTTTAGAACTCGCTCCTTAAACCTCATATGGGATGTAATCTGACTGAACAATTGCCAAATAAAATATCAGGAGACATAAGCTACGCTTTGTGACCAGCACATGTTTTCAACAGCTCCGAACATTTACACAAGAGACTATGCAGTACTAAAACTTAAAAATCATGATAAGCTTTACAAGAATACTCCATACAGATGAAAAAGACTGCCAAATAGAATCCAGAAAATGGAAGGATTTCCCATTGAACTCTAAAACTTGAGGGAACTGGCCACAACCTACCTTCTTCTGCAGCACATTGCAGTTACACCCCTATTTATACAACAATTTCCTCCCTCACACATTTTCCACAAGAACAAAAAAATAATAAACCAATTATTAAGATTCACCCATAATTTTGGTGACATCTTCCTTCTTCCATGGTTTCCAACTGAATTTTCTTGTTCAACTACCTGAAACAAATAATGAATTTTTTGATAGCTGGTTTCTGTCAGCCTGGAGTTTTCTCATCCTCGCCTTGTCCAGTCGAGCACGTCGTACAGCTTCTTGAATTTGGCGGTCGTTATCTTTCAACATCTGATCCACTTTGCCTGAAGGAACCAGAAGAGGTCCCGAGTAGTGAATTTTGTTTCCCTTCGACCCATAACCGAGCTGGAGGGAGATTATTATAAGTACAACAGCCCAGCGCTATGTTTCGATAGCTATGCCACATAAAGTAAACATAATATAACTACTTACAAGTACAGGATTGTTGCTAGTTCTTTCGTCATCGTGCTGCTGAGAATTGGCACTTGAATGATTCGTCTGGACTTGACTCATTGCAGAACTTGAAACCTCTTTGTATGATCCAGGAAACCTGGCGATAAGTTTTGGAACTTCGTGCTGAGGCAAAGATTTATCCCTATGCTCTTCAGACAGCATGCTCCTTCTTGCAGCAACTAAACCAGACATGGATGTTAACTCGGCCACAGCCGGGTTTTTAGGAGCATCTTCCAAGTTCTTTCCGGCCTTTGCCCAGGCAGCTCGATTAACCAACGGCCCAGAATGGGAAGCTCTCTTGTGGATATTTCCATGAGGCTCATTGTTTGCTTCATCCACAGATTGGGATGGTCTTGGTGGTTCGATAGGAAAACCAGATGCAGCTTCTTCAAAATGAGAGTCGAACATCTCACTCCTGCTCTTGGGGTTGGACTGACCTTGCCTTTTCTGTATTCAAAAAACAGATTAGTTTTGGATGTACTTTAGATATAAGCCTATACAGAGCTTACGCAGTTTCACAAGGATCAGATTCAAGAACCTGCTGTCTGATGGTCAAACACATAAAAGGAGCAAGAATAATAGGCCAAATAAAACAATAACTTAAAAAGGTCCACATTTTACTAAACCCTTCATTGAAATATATTTTACATCTCCTTTAAAAAAACCTGATATACATCTAAATATTGTCGTTTTCTGCATTCAGTTCAAGACAAAAGTGATCATAATAATTGCCTTCAGAAAAGCAAATTTTAATGCAGAAACATTTTAAAATTCAAGTTTGATCTTAAAAATGCTATCTTCTCTGATGGAGTAAAGATGGAATTTACATCGATTATATTTCCTCAAGTTCAAGACAAAGTTGCCTTAGCTGTATAATTAAAAACAAGAATATTACACCCATCATAGTGTTCCGCAACCAGCGTAAAAAATTTGGTAAAAAATTGGAACAATGTTTGACAGGTCGTATAGTTAGTTACCTGCATAGATGAGACTAACTCAGCATTAGCATCAGGGGCGGGTACTGCACGAGATTCTCTTGGTCCTCTCTTTTCTAGGTCATATCTTTGAACTTTGTTCCCAGCTGCTATTTGTCTACATGTTCCACACATTTACGAGACATTCAATAACTTTTTAGATTTCTATTATCTGAAAAATAGACAGTAACTTTCAAATTTGAACAATTACCTTCTTGCTTGTTCATCTCGTACTTTAGCATCAAACTCTTTGCTAGGAGGGTACTTCGGCAAACTTGAAGGATCGCAAGGATATGGTCTTGCCGTAAAGAACTTCGAGAAGAGTTACAAACAATGTAAGAATTCTTAAACAATCAGTTTACCGACTCATTCCAATATGTGACCTTAAAGAATATTAAGTAGAAAATGATACCTCATTCTTCAAAGCAGAGGCAGTAGATCCACGATCTGCAGGATCTATGGACAGCAAGATCTCTATGAGTGCTAATGCCGGTGCAGGGAAATCTTTGAATGTTTCGGCAACATGACGATTGTAAGGTTGTTGGGGTTTGAAAATTGTTGCATGGGGCAACTTTGATTTTCTCCAATACTCCTCAGAAGGTGACCCACAGAGTTTAAAAATTTTATGCAACTGCTCAACCTGAAAAACCAGATTTGTGATTTCCTCGCCGTTGTACTTAAAATTACTCTAAAAATAAATTATCTATCATTAGACCTTCACAAGAACTTCATTGCCTCATGAGAGTTGAAAGTGAGAAACTACAACAATAATGTACCTCTGTTCTTCCTGGCATGATAGGCTTGCCAGCATATAATTCAGCAAGTATGCATCCAGTACTCCATAAATCTACAGCAGTACCATAATGCGTAGCTCCAAGTAGAAGCTCTGGTGGCCGATACCACAGCGTCACAACACGGCTGGTTAGCGGTTGACTTTGCTGAGGATCAAAGAAACTAGCCAAACCAAAATCTGCAATCTTCAGGATCCCATTATTGTCAATCAAAAGGTTGGAGCCTTTTATATCTCGATGAAGGATACCACGACTATGGCAATGGTCTAGCCCACGTAAAAGTTGTTGTGTATAGCACTTAACCTGGAACAAAGAACAAAACCATTTTGGTCCTTCAAATCTGAGATTCAAGGTCAGAAGCAATGCATGTAAGTAAAAACACAATTCTTGAAGCAAAAAGAGAGAACTTTTCATTATACAATTGCAGTGTAGGAAATACAGAATATCAGCACACACCTGAGGTTCAGTAAATTTGAGGCCAGGGTGGGACAAAAGTCCCGCCAAATCATGCTCCATATACTCGAAAACAAGATACAAGCTGCAAGACATCCGTGAAGTAACTAGACCTTCCAATTTAATGATATTTGGATGGTTAAGCTTACGCAAAATGTGAATTTCCCTCGCCATAAAGCGAACGCTCTCTGGCTCCAGATTATCAAATCTCACTTTCTTCAAAGCAACAACCTTCCCTGCATCAAGATCACGGGCACGATAAACATTACTGTAAGTACCCTGGCCAATCTGTACAAAAGAAGGCCACAAAGAAAAAATAAGTATTGGCAGAGAGTAATCTTGGCAAGAGCATGTATCATCAATGTACTTAAATTAAAATATCATACATAAAAGAATTTTGGTTTATGACAGGAACATGCATAAACTTCATTACAAAGAAGACAAGAAAGAAAATACAGATTAAAGTAGCATATTTGCGACTTAATTGTGATAACACACGTATATGACCAGAAGCAGCGACTATATGACACACAAGTCAATATAACTCGGCGTTGATTAGGATCCGAAAATGCAATTGTTGTGCTCAAGTAGCTTATGGGTAGCACCATTGGCTTTCCAGGACATATGGCTTGTGTTTGAGTCACGTCAGGTGATTGAGTATGAATTTTTTTTACAAACCCACACAATTGTTGGCTCTCGATCACTCTGAGACTGTGATAGAGTTCCTAAATTCATCACATAATATTCGCATGATTACGCTGTTCGGTGCAGCATTACTATCAGAAAAAGATTCAAGATCGTAGATAGTTCATATATAAATTCGTCTGGGAGTGACATAAAATGGCCAAATACGAAACCCACTCCATGGAAAATAATATACGGGTTTAAAACAGCAGAGTTTAGCCTCCCAAATTAAGAAGAATATGCAGCTGTATTGATGACAAGTCGTTATCATCATTCCAGAATTTAAAGTTGGTGGAGACTGGAGAATACGGTTATCCAATTCATAGTTGAAAATAATAAGCATATAGATACATTAGCTGCTAATTGAATCAATCATCATTCATCACTCATTAACATAAATGCAAATTCTGATGCATCAACACAGTTCTATTGGGCTACACGCAAACAACGAGGTCTCATAAAAGGACTTCATCTTTCAAAGGCATGGTCTTTCGGTTCATTCGTATCATTCATATCCATGGATGATATTGGATCTAAACCATAACACTTGTATATCATCCACTGTTTCAATCAAGCGAGCATAGACAATGTCATATAAGTTACATTTCAAAATAGTTTGATACATGCAACAAACAAAACATCAAAAGCCTAACCTTATCCAATTTTTCGAAAGAGTCTGCCCTCCTAGGGACCCATCCTTTAATAGCTTCGCCAGCCACAGCAGCTAACCATGGTGGCCATCCAGCTGCTACCACTTCCCCTTCAATTGCTCTAGGAACCATACCCGCCCCAGGATGGTGTGCGGCAGTTGCACACTCGGCCTTCTCCCGCTTCTTCTCCGATTGTTCTACATACAACCTAGATGAACCATTGACTTGCTTGTCTACAAATATAAACCCGCCCTCGTTGCTATTATTATTACTATCCAACCTATCCTTCAACCTCGAATTCTCCTCCCTCCGAGAAGAAACAGCCCTTGGAGCCCGCAAATCCGAAGATTCCTTACCTGATGGCCTCTCCCTTGGACTCTCGTTACTATCATCAATGGCATAGGGCTTACCACATACACAACCCATTCTCGCTGAGTAAACCAAATTCACCAACAACCCATCTCCCAGATCGGACTTCTTTACACATTTAGTCACCCCAGGAACCTTTCTTCTTCCATTTCTTCAAAACAATCAAATCCATCCAAGAAACCAACTTTAAGCCAGGATTCAATACAGTTTGAGCAGAAACGAAAATTAACCAACTCCAACGCTTGATAAAGACACGACTAACTGGCACAAACACACTGGAGGAACTCTTAGAAAGAGTTCAACACAAGGAATACCCAACAACTGAAAATGTACCAATGATGTACCCAGACGCTCAAAAAGGAAATTCAATAAGAAAACCGAAAAGGGCTCACAATTGGTGGCCGAAAAGACAATGAGGCATCGATGAAAAGTTGGGTCAGCAGTGATTCATGGCTTGGCATGGGTGGATCTAGGGCATTGACGGAATAGTCTTGAGAGAGATGGTAGAGAGATAGAAGTGGATACGATAGATGATAAAAGGGCTGAATCTTTTTTTATTTTTATTTTTCCCTGAAGGTGAAAGAAGTGTACATGGAGTTTTTAGATATGGTGTATTTATATATTTCTGATTCTGATGGGAGATTGAACAGCTTTAGCATTGAGTTCCACAGAGCTTGTGTTCCATTTGAGACATTTCTGAACACTCCCCAACCACGCGATTTTTCGTGTGCGTATGTTACACTCTTCATGCTTCCTATCATACATTTTGCCTTGAAAACAAACAAATTTTTCTTTGCTCTTTTTACTTTAAATTAATATTTCAATTTTGTGAATTATATTTTCTGTATGACTTGATCTATAAAAAAATATTATATTTTATGTCAAAAATATTATTTTTTCGCTTCGAATATAAATTAAACTCGTCTCACGGATATAGATATGTGATATCATTTTACAAAATACATACTTTATTTGTTATATTTGGTAAAACCTGGATTTGGATACAAACATATATCAAATGTATACGTTGAATGTAAAATGTTACCACGTGTTACTTCAAATGACAAATGACAAATGACAAATGACAAATGCAATATTCGAGTGTAGGTTTATGTATGTTGTATCAGTTATTTGTTACAATTGTAACACAAAGCTCTTGTGAGATTGTCTCACAAATCAATTTTCTGAGACAAATTTTATATCCGACTGTACCTATTATAAAATATTATTTTTATGTCAAAAATTTTATTTTTCACTTTATATATAAAAGCAGATTGATCTTCTCACATATATAAATATGTAATATTGCTTCACATGAGACATTCTCGTTTTGTAATTGATTATTTGATGATATTATTAAATTATTTGTCATCAAATATGGTATATAGTGATTGATCGTATTTTGTAATGTTCATGAACTTACTTATCTTTTGGGCATGCAATCATCTCTCTCAAAATATTTCACGTGCACTACTTACGGTGTTATCTTATTTCTGACAGTGGTTTCTTTCACTTTCCTCAGTATTGGAACTTGAAACCTTCGGGATAAGTACTCAGATTTTAAAGTGTGAATACTAATTGAATTAAGTCTCACTCCTGCTTAGTTGTTTATTTCACCTTCATCAGCACTTGAATCAGCACCTCCATATCAAATATATGAGTTGTTTGAGTTTGAATGCTAACTGAGCTAAGTAGTCAGTTACATAATTATGAATGTAAATGTTCAAGAAAAATAGAATAATAAATGTTCATATTAACTAAAAATATTCGATCATCAAATTAACTTGTGAGTATATTTTTATGAGACAGTTTCACACATCTATATTTTTTAGATGAGTTGAACCGGTCTACCTACGATGAAAAATAATATTTTTCAAGTTTTGGACCTGATCAAAAATTTGTGCCACAAAATTCACCAGTTATACGGTTTTATATGAGTTTTTATGTTAATTTGTTATACGTTATAGTTTTTTTTTCTCCCACATGCCTAAATATTTTTCTATCAATGTAGAAATAGATAGAGTTTTACAATATATGAGTCATTATTAGAAAATGTACGGACTTGGGTGTAAGGATCTTTGTTTGAAAGATATCATTATAAAGTATTTAGATACAAGATAAAATTAATTTTTTTTTTTTGCCGATGGACTCTTTCAATGTGGTAATAGTTTACAAACTCCTCTTCAATTAACATTTCTAGTGCGTTCCCTATGCTTCTATTTATAGTAGAACGATCGTAAATAAATTAAAGTAACCAATTGTAAGTGAAAAGAAGATTAGTCAATTTAATAATCTTCTTTATTACTAAAATTAATAATAGTAATATATGATTTTAATACACTTTAATTTAATTGGTAGCTTTTTTGGGGAATTTATTAAATGTGGGCCCATAGAATTTATTATAATTTAGAAAACGCATGGCACTTGGGATCCATCATTAATTATTCCACGTTGTTTTTTGGGGTGTGTGAATATTTTTTAAATCTTTAAATTAAATTCACCTTTTCAATTTCTACACAGAAAGTATACTCACTTTACTTGACTGACACTACCGACTCCGAGTATAAATATAAATTGATTTTGAATTTTTGACCAATAATAATAGCATTATAGGTTGGAATATGAAAAACATGGAGGAAAGTTGAAAGATTTTAATTTTTTTTATACTTAAATTGAACTAAAAAAGATGTATTATTAATAATGAATAGATATATTGTGAGACGATCTCACATATATTTAATATTTGTTCGTGAGATTTATTCGTAATACAAGTCAACCATGTTCGTGTTTACAATAAAAAAATAATATTTTTGACATAAATGACTCAAATAAAATATGTATATCGAAAAAATGGCCATATTAGATATTTAAACGAGCAACTATCCTTATCTTTAAAAAATCTTAAATTTCATCAATAGTCGAAATGATTTAAATCATCAAACACAGGCGGTCTTAGCATTTTTTTTTTTAACTAATATACTTATATTAATCATGTTTTGAAAACATGTGCAATCAATTTCTGAAGATAAAATAAGCAATTAGTTAATACTTTTTTTCTAATGATATTTTTAATCTGTATAAAAATTCAAACAAATTTATATATTGTGCGGTCGTCGCATAGGGCCCTTACCGGAGAAGCCCCCCCAATTTTTTTTTAATTTTTTTAATAGTAATTTTTTTTAATGTTTTATGTAATTGTGCGTATAAAAGAAACAAAAACAATAAGTGAAATATTCAATTTTTTTTTTCGAATAAATAATTTTTTCCTAAATTCTTTATTGCATGTAAGTTACTAGTGACTATTATGGTGACTGTTGCGTCTGAATAAATAATTTTTTTTTAAACCTGAAACCGTTAAAATATTTTTTGAGATCAACCATGATCCAAACAAGATTTAATGCATTACTTGTGATTTGGATTGAGATAGTTTTTAGAAGAAATTAATCATGAATGATTGATGATCTTGAAGATAAAAAAAGATCCGTAAGATTATTTCATAATAAACATATTCAATCTTAAATCTTTCGATGATATGTATTTCGAAACATAATTTACAAATCTGGGTTTGAGTAATTCATCAAATCTCCACAATACTTGGTTACACATGTAGTCTTTCTTTTTACAGCATTTATTTCCTTTTGGGGTGAAGATAATTAATTCATGCACGACATGGACATGGACATGGACATGGACCCTATTTCTTTTGCCCCTTTAAAGTTTTGGTACAAAATTACACTGAAATGGTTAATATGTCAAGGAAAGGAGAGACAAGGGCGTCCTCAAAAAACAGATGTTTACACCAGCCCCCCCTCCTTTTTTTTGGGTACAAAATTACATCGCAATGGCCCATCCAAAAATTCTCCCATAGGCATCACGTGGAATGATTTCTGATAATTTACATGGCTCAATTTATGACATGTTTCATTATAGTTTCATTTTTTTTTTCTCATGATAGGTTAGATTGATTTTATTCAAGATTTCATTTTTGTTTCATAGCATGGTATCAATTTTGCTAATATAAAAATTATTGTGAGACCGTATCAAGGATTAATTTTGTGATACAGATTTTCGAGTCGATCAAAACCATGAAAAATATTATTTTTTATATCAAAATTCATGATAGGTAGCGATCGAATTGACTCATTTTATCGACATAAACCTGTAAGACCGTTTCACAAGAGACCAACTCGTTTTTTAATTAGTTTTTTAATTACAACAACAACAAAAAATCATATTGTACAATGACAAAAACTTGTGTGAGACGGTATCACGGGTCGTAATTTGTGAGACGAATCTCTTATTTGGGTCATCCATGAAAAAATATTACTTTTTATGCTAAGATTATTATTTTTTATTGTGAATATCGGTAGGGTTGACCCGTCTCATATATAAAGATTCGTGAAACCGTCTCACAAGAGAGCTACTCTTCTACAATACACACCAACGTCTTTACACTTTTTAAAATTGCAATTTTTTTATTCAAACATCCTTACAACTTTTTCTCAAAAACGAGAACATATAGCTTACCATACTCCAAGACTTCATATCAAACAGTAAAAGATGCACACATGTTGCATGATTTATTATTTTTAATTTGATCAAATAATATTAAACAATTAACACAAAAATATTTTTAATTTAGAAGAGTTGTTCGATTTAAAACAGAAGTTTTGTTTAGATTTTTTTTAATGTAAAATATGGAGTGACNATATATAAAGCAATAGCTAAATCTTAGTGTGACTTTTTTCTTTATGTAGATAAGCATTTAGATTTTAGAAATGCAGCTATATTTTTTGCAATCACATTTCAAATTCATTTTGGAAATCAAGATTCCAATCCACATTCCATGATAACGATTATAGATTCCAACTCATAAAATAAATAAATAATTATCTAATTTTCAAAACATAAAAATTTATATGAGAGAATGTTATGATCAATTTTGTTAGATGAATCTCAAAATCTTTGAAATTTTTTAGTTTATATGTTAAAAATATTATTTTTAATTGTAAATATAAATTGATTCAATCCGTCTCACAAATATAAAATTGTGACATTACTCTTTCAAAATTTGTGATGTATTGCATCAAAAAATTTGTTTTGTGATGAATTATTATTTGGTATATTTATCGTTTCCCCGAATTACCCGAAACCCGCCCACGGGAAAATATCCTTACCAAATTATTGGATTAGAGAATATTTCTTGAATTTTGCAAAAAACCAAAAATATTATGGATGTTGGCAGTTGGCTCGTAATTTCCCAAAAATCATTGAATTCAACAAAAAATAAGTCACCAAGACGACGCAATTCCACTGTTATTAGGTGCCCACTAGAGCGAGGAAACAAGTCCTCGATTTTTTGAACTTTCCAGATTTTGTTTGTTGGATATTTGATTTCTTCAGAGTGTGAGTATTATTCGGAGGTGGGAGCAACCCAATCTGATTAATATTTCACTTTTTGGGCACTTTCGACTAGATCGCTTATCCGCATGCATTGATTTAGGTAGGTCCAGATTTGAAGTTCCCAAGCTAATGTATTCTTGGATTTCTGTTTTGATTGGAATTGCTTACGTCTGTCGCTGCTTTTGTTTTAGTATTTTTGTATTATGGGTGATTGGCTTCTAAAAACGGAGCTCGGACTTGTTCTACGTGCGACTGTGCTTGTTATTGTGGGAAATTAGGATTTGTGAAGGTGGGGGTTTTAGTGCATTTCTTATCTTTTCTTCATTTTTTTCCTGGAAATCGTTCGAGCATAAAAGGGGGCTGATCCTTATCATCTCATTGTTTCTAGTTGAAGAGTTGTAGGCTTTCCGTTTTCTGTTGAGATGGGTGTGATAGATTTGGACCATTTCGTGGATTTGAAGTATGTCATCATCAACTTTTGGGAGTGGTTTTGTGATGGGGTTGACATTTGTTTGTGATGCGAAGCATGTGCGGCATTTCTCATTCCTTTTTCAGAAAATAAAATAGCAAATCAACATACTTTATATTCTTGATCTTTGTGAACCAATACTCGATTTACTTTTATTGGTAGACTTACTGTACCTGACAGGGAAATTGTTTCTTATCTATATGTCCTGTTAGTTGATGAATTCAATTATTGATCATCTGGGATGTGATTTGTGATTTTCACGCAGCATATTATCTGTGAATGAATGCCGAATTTGCTGTGAAAAGAGATGAAAATAACTTCTGAGGGTTTGGAGGTACAATGACTGGAGGGTCATTGGGTCTTAGAGCATCAGGTAGTTATGGATTATTGCAGCAACAGCCACTGAATGGAGGGTTGCTACCTCAGAACTTATACATTCCTCGGAGGCCTTCAAAGTCATCCCTTAATGGTTATAAGGAAAAAGAAAGACAAGTTCATTCTGTTTTCAGATATTTAAGCCAGAGGAAAGTGGGAATGCTGATTTTAGCATCCCTTGCTCTTTTAGCTTTCACGACAGGATTCTTTACCGTCAATAAAGGTGGTTTGATGCAATGCATTTCATATTCTTTTGTTGTCAGTATTCTATCTGATATTGATCACAGCTCAACATTGATGTGGCCTCAAGACTCTTCGCCACTAAGTGATGAAGGGTCATAAGATTCCTCTTCTTGGCTTTAGTCTCTAAGTAATTGTATTGAACTTAATCATTATTAAAATTTATATCCCAAGCATTTATTTCTGGTTAAGTTCTTTGCATCAGCTGAGATGTTTGTTATTTATCTGGCTTAGTTCCTAATATTTCCCTTATAATCAGTGCTAGTTGTTTTAATCATTCCAGCGTTGCACATGCACAAGCGCATACACTTTCAAGTAGATTATTTTTAATTTTTTTAACTCTAATCTTTATATTCGACATTGCGATGATAAAATACGGACAATATCTTAAAGGTGAGATATCAAGATATTAAAAATAGTTTCTATTAAATTTTCTTTGTTTGTAATAGTGCGTGTATAATAGAATAATAAATATTAATGTTATATAGTGAAATGACTAAACTAAATGTGTTTTTTGTACTTTTTAAAAGTGACACACCAAAGAGAACAAAGTCTTAATTACTTTACTTAATATACACTATAGATAAACTTATCATGTTTATTAACAGGCCACGAGATGTTGATCCTAGGCTTAAGGCGTGTCACGGCTTAATACTTACGCCTAAACTCATAGGAATGGACGTCTATTCAATAAAGCATTCTCTTTAGCATTTACTTTCGTGCACTTTAAAGGTGCAATGAATACATTAAACACTTCTTAAATATAGAGATGCTGAATCTGCGGTGAAATGTAGGACACTTGTCATTCATCTCACTTGTAGGGTAATGAACACACACGCACACATGCAGCATATAAATATGTTACTGTTCGGGAATTTGTGTTTTATAAAGTATTTTATATTGGATGGTGCATGATGAAATTTTCTGCACATAATATATTCCTAGAGTATTATTGCTTAGCGAACCTTTCTTCGTCAAGGCTCATTCTCCACATGACATATTGCGTCCAGGCTTTACGATACCCTTGCCCCTCTAATAACCATAAACCCTGCTTCCCTTTTTCTGTGGTAGGGGGTATCCTTGTGTCAAATTATTAAGTTTGTTATTAACTATTTCTAGTCTCATTATCCAGTCATGCAAGTAACCAAATTTATGTGCCTCGTATTGTTAACTTATACCAGTGATTTATTATTGATGTCAGAGGCTGATTTGGGAGACTCTAGTTTGGACTTTGATTCAAGATATCCTAATAAGTCTCATGCTTTATATTCATTGTTGACTGGGAAAGAAACAATGCCAAATAATAGTAGTATTAAGATGAATAAAGTTACAGTATGTGATGAGAATGCTGGCTGGTACCCGTCCATCTCCCATGCTTCAGCAGCAGTTGTTGATTCTAGTGCTGCTTCTTTTTGGGATAATCCATGTAAAAATTTTGCATTTCCACCCCCTCCTCCCGGTGATAGAAGGCGCATTGGACCTCGCCGTAAGTTACCTCGCTGTTTCATTACTTTATAGATTTCTATTTTTGGACAGCTATTGTTCTACTGACATCCTAACTGACTACTGGTATTAATGTGATGGATTGTATTTCACATCTATGTTTGAGTTCTTTACATGCCTAAATACTCTTAGATATAGTGATATGATTTCTTATTTTGTTGCCTCAGCATGCCCGGTGTGTTACATTCCTGTGGAGCATGCCATAGCTAGTATACCCAACTTCCCCTCAGAATCTCCCGTGCTTCGTCACTTAACATATTTCTCTGAAGAAAATCCTCTGAGAACTGAACCAAATGGAGGCTCTGACTTTGGTGGCTACCCTTCTCTGAAACAGAGAAAGGATTCTTTTGATATAAAAGAATCCATGACCGTGCACTGTGGGTAGGCTAAATTTCCCGTTTGCTTTATGTAGACAATATTTTATTTTTACCGAAATCTTTGCTTGTATTTATTGCCTTTACTTGCTTCATGCCCTTTAGATTTGTAAAAGGATGTGGACCAAGAGACCAAACTGGTTATGACATTGATGCTGATGATCTTAAAGAATTGGAGCAGTTCCATGAGGTCATTGTGGCCTCCGCTATATTTGGTACTTTTGCGTTTGAATTTTTCCTTATTAGATCAGCATGCACTTGTCCAACGCCAGTTGAGAAGCTGGGAAATACTTGCACCTTGCCTGATGTCTTAACCCCCTGCTATTTATGAAGCCCTTCTACATATTTTTGCATAGGTAACTATGATGTGATTCAACAACCGAGGAATATTGGTGAAGTTGCGAGAAAAAATGTCCCCTTTTTCATGTTTGTTGATAAAGAGACTGAAGCATATATGAAGAATACTAGTGTCTTGGACGGTGGGAAACAGGTTGGACTGTGGAGAATTATCGTTGTACACAATGTGCCCTATAAAGATGCAAGAAGAAATGGGAAGGTTAGTTTTCTTCCTTTTTGTTTTCTTCACATATGTCGATTCAATCTATCTCTACATTGGTTTCTGTTCTGACCATACCGTTCTTTGGGCCAAATTTGACGTATCCTTCCAAGAAAATTTGGGTTTCTTTGGACTTGAGTATTCTTATATAATCAACTTTGATGTTATGTTTTCATTTTACCTAATGATCAGGGATTTGTTATTTTTACTGTGCCCACTTCAAGATTAATCCAGTTGCAGCAGCTGCAGAAGAAAGTTTTTATTTAACTAAATAAAAGGATTTGCTGATCATATTTCATTTGGTCCGGCTTTCATCTTGCGCGTTGGCACATCCTATATTTGCGAGTCATTTGATTGTTATTGAATGAAATTTGTAGTTTGTACTTTTATTTAGTTCCTTGGGAGTTGGATTCGGTTTTTATCTAATTTATTTTCAATCATGTTGTATGATAGCTCATAGCATATGGAGCTGAACGAATGAGTATTTGATCTGCAGGTGCCAAAGCTCTTGTTGCATAGGCTTTTTCCTAATGTTCGGTACTCTATCTGGATTGATGGAAAGCTTAGACTAGTCGTGGATCCATACCAGATTCTTGAGAAGTACGCCTCCCCCCTTGTTCTTGTCATGACTTCATCTATATTTTACAACTTTGTCAACATAGAGTGCATCCATGACTGGTTGCGGGACAGCAATTACCCATCTTGCTTACTTTCTTTCACAGGTTCCTGTGGCGCCAAAATGCTACTTTTGCCATATCAAGACACTATAGTCGTTTTGATGTTTTTGAAGAAGCCGAGGCTAATAAAGCTGCAGGAAAATATGATAATGCTTCCATTGATTACCAAATTGATTATTACAAAAAGGAGGGTTTAACATCATACACTCTAGATAAGCTTCCTATAACTAGTGGTATGTCTGTGTGACTTATATAAATGGAATATGCTTTCACTTTAGTTTCAAAAGTGATGACGTTTGATTTCTGCACGGACCAAATTTCTGCAGATGTTCCTGAAGGGTGTGTAATAATAAGAGAGCACATACCCATCACAAACCTTTTCAGTTGTCTATGGTTTAATGAAGTTGATCGATTCACATCTAGAGATCAGCTGAGTTTTGCAACTGTGAGGGATAAAGTGAAAGAACGAGTTAATTGGAACATTAACATGTTTCTAGACTGTGAGAGGCGGAATTTCGTGATACAGGTTGCATTTGTTTTCTCTTATCACAATATTGTTGACTCACAGAATGTATGTTAGTTTTTGAGGTTCGAGCACTGTTTTTGGGTTTGTTTGTGCTGGGAAGAAGGGGTTCAAGTACTAACGATTTATGATCACAAGGCAACATGTATTTGACTTTGCACTTTATAAACCTCGGGCAGTGTGTGTAATTTGGTGAAAGTTCAACAGAGGCGAATGCTTTAACCAATTCCTTTTCAGATAATGTATGATTGAGGATGATTAGTCGCACCTACTGGTTTTTTAGGAGCACTTGTACAAGTGGCTTTTTTAGATCCCTTAATGGGTGCTGATTGTCAAAACGATTTCAGACACTTGTTGGTTCTTACATGTGAGATGGGTTACACTCATAAATTTAAGTAAGCATATTTTTATGTTGGCAAACTTTATTTCTGTTTGTAAAATGTGATTGGTTGAAACGAGTTTGATATAAGAACCAGGAGAATTCAATTGAAAATTTCAAGGAATGGAACTAGTGTAGCATTCGGAATTTGATTTGCATAATGATGATGTCTGGCCACCAACTGTCATGTTGGTGTAAAGAAAACCTTGTGTTTTTACCATTTTGGAATTGGAATTGTACTATCAAGTTGTATCTTTAGATAATCTGCAAATGCTTCATGCCTTGTATCCTTCGAACTATCCTTAATGCATGTATAGTAATTATATTTGTTCAGTTTCTTCTTGTCTGATTTTGTGTTTGGCAAGTAAAATTTCCAAATCACCTGATCTAAAACTTGTGCATCAGTAATGTTGGAATCCCATTGTTTACAGGCATATCACAGAGATTTATTGGAACAAAGAGCTCATCAGCAGGCTATGGCTAGAAATCACCCTCCCCCAGTTCTGATTCACGAAAAAACCCCTGTGAAGAGAAATCTAGTCCGGCCTGGTAGAGGAAACAAGAAGCCTAGTTCAAGGAGGCGCCGCAAAATAATTCCCAGGAACAAGGAAAATTTCTTCATTTGATTTTTTGCTCCATTTTTTCAAGTGATAGTGTTTTAGCTTGTTATTCCCAACCAGGTGTAGGACAATTTTTCGAGTTATTTTTTCCCAAGGTGAAGAGTCGAGCTTTTAGCTTAGAAGGTAGAGAAGAAAGCGACCCGAAGAATGTTAAAAATTATCAAATTTTATTCATTACATTGTACATATAATTGTGACTATGTGGCTGATGGACCAAAATCCCCTGCGATAAAGCAAAGACATTACTCACTGTGCCTCGAAATAGATGGCTACATTACGTGTTTTCATTTTGAAAATAATGATTATTTTTATAAAATGTCGTACCATTTAAAAACATTTTAAAGGTACCTAGAACTTTCTGATTAGAATTTGATTTGAAATTATGTAGCAATACTTTTTGGCAAGATCTCTTCCAGATATTCAGATCCACGAGTTTTATAATTCAATGATCCACATAAAAACTGACACAAGTTTATTTATTTTTTAATGATCATTTATCATCACTTTATTTGATTTTTCATTTCTTTAAATCGTTTGTTTTAAGCGCATGCGACTTCAAAGACGCAGACAGGAATTATTCATAAATTTTCTGACGCCCCCATTATTCACAACATATGCAACAACCATGTCCAAAAGTCGTCTTTAAAATTTTGAAAAGATCAAGACTTAATGTCCCATGCTGACTCATATCTTGGTTCAAATTCTCGTGTTTTATTTTTCTGAACAATAAATTATTGTGTTTTAATCTGTTGTGGAAACTGTTGTGAAAAAGTAAAAATTTACGGTGAAAAGTAAAAATCTCAAACTCTCAAAATTATCACACTACACACTTTATAATATTTTTCTCTCAACTCAATTGTGATTTTCTTCACAAATGAGAGATCTATTTATAGAAAATTTTTACAAATAATCCAAAAATAAAATACATCATTACCTACATCATCACACACTAATTTTCAATATTCAACACCTAATTTTACCTAATTTTCAACATTCAACATTCACATTTTCAACACAAATATTTAACACATTTTTAAATAATTTTTCAACACTCCCCCTTGTGATGATGATCATAATGATTGTATACATTACGTGTTTTTATACTGCCTCGTTAAAAACCTTACTAGGAAAAACCCATTGGGATAAAAACCATAGTAAGGGAAAAAGAGTGCAGTCACGTAAACTCCCCCTCATGTTGACACGAACAATTCTTCACAAATTTCGTAGATTGCGCATCCCAATATTATATATGTGCTTTCTGAATATTGTCGTAGGAAGTGCCTTTGTGAAGAGATCTGATGAGTTTTCACTTGATTGAATGTGACGAACATCAATACATTTATTCTTCTCAAGCTCCTTGGTGAATGCGAAGAACTTAGGAGGAATATGTTTAGTTCTGTCGCTTTTTATGTATCCTTCTTTCATTTGAGCAACACATGCAGCATTATCTTCATATAGTATCACAGGCTTCTCGTCGAATGATAATCCGCATGAGATTTGGATATGTTGAGTCATTGATTTTAACCACACACATTCACGGCTTGCTTCATGTAGTGCAATAATCTCGGCATGATTTGATGAAGTTGTTACAAGTGTTTGTTTCTGTGAACGCCAAGAAATTGCAGTGCCTCCACGAGTAAATACATATCCAGTTTGAGAACGTGCTTTGTGTGGATCAGATAAGTATCCAGCATCGGCATAACCAATTATACTTGGATTAGCATCTTTTGAATACAAAAGTCCCAAGTCTGTCGTTCCTCGTAGATAACGGAATATATGTTTAATTCCGTTCCAATGTCTCTTTGTTGGATATGTGCTAAATCTTGCCAATAAATTTACGGCAAAAGATATATCAGGCCTTGTACAATTTGTAAGATACATAAGGGCACCGATAGCACTTAGATATGGTACTTCTGGACCAAGAATATCTTCATCATCTTCACATGGACGGAATGGATCCTTTTCTATGTTTAATGATCTAACAACCATTGGAGTACTTAAAGGATTTGATTTGTCCATATTAAAACGTTTAAGGATCTTTTCTGTATAATTTGTCTGGTGAACAAATATTCCACATTCTTTTTGTTCAATTTGTAAACCCAGACAATACTTGGTTTTTCCAAGATCCTTCATTTCAAATTCTTCTTTCAAGTATGACACAACTTCTTGAATTTCCTTATTTGTTCCAATGATGTTTAAATCATCAACATATACAGCAATAATTACGCATCCGGATGTTGTTTTCTTAATGAAAACACAAGGGCATATTGAATTATTTACATATCCCTTTTTCATCAAGTGATCACTTAGCCTATTATACCACATTCTGCCGGATTGCTTCAACCCATATAATGATCTTAGTAATTTCACAGAATAACATTCTCTGGGTTTTGAACTTTGTGCTTCAGGCATCTTAAATCCTTCAGGGATTTTCATATATATATTACTATCAAGTGATCCATATAAGTAGGCTGTAACAACATCCATAAGACGCATTTCTAAATTTTCAGATACTGCCAAGCTAATCAAATACCGAAACGTAATTGCATCCATCACAGGAGAATACGTTTCTTCATAATCAATTCCAGGCCTTTGAGAAAAACCTTGTGCAACAAGTCGAGCTTTATATCTTACTATTTCATTTTTCTCATTTCGCTTTCGAATAAAAACCCATTTGTATCCAACAGGTTTTACACCTTCAGGTGTAAGGACTATAGGTCCAAAAACATTACGTTTATTTAGCGAATCCAATTCAACCTGGATGGCATCTTTCCATTTTATCCAATCCTGCCGATTTTTACATTCACCAAAAGATTTTGGTTCATGATCTTCATTATCATTTATGATGTCGATTGCCACATTATAAGAAAATATATCATCAATTTCTTCTATATCTTTTCGGTTCCATATTTTTCCAGTATTAATATAATTGATAGAGATTTCATGATTCTCGTCAGTTTGTGGTTCTGACAAAACATTTTCATCATCATGTGTTTCTTCAGGAACATCATTCTCTATTTTGTGATCATTATGTGTTTCTTCAGGAACATCATTCTCTATTTTGTGATCATTGTGTTTCTCTATGAATTTTCTTTTTCGAGGATTTTTATCCTTGGAACCAACTGGCCTTCCACGCTTCAGGCGTTTAATGACATCATGACTATCTTCAATTTGTTTCTTCGGAATTTCAATTCGAGCAGGGGCATTTGCAGCATGTATATATGATTTAGTTACCCCTTTTGTGTCTGCAAATGCATCTGGTATTTGATTTGCTATTCTTTGCAAGTGCACAATTTGCTGTACATCTTTTTCACATTGTTTTGTTCTTGGATCCAGATGTAACAATGATGATACATACCATGTAATTTCTTTTTCGGTATGTTTCTGTTCTCCCCCTAACATTGGGAAGATTTCCTCATTAAAATGACAATCAGCAAAACGTGCTGTGAACACGTCGCCTGTCTGTGGTTCAAGATATCGAATGATCGATGGACTATCATAACCAATATAAATTCCAATCTTTCTTTGAGGTCCCATTTTCTTTCGTTGAGGTGGTGCAATAGGCACATACACCATACATCCAAAAATTCTCAGATGAGAAATGTCTGGTTCTTTACCAAATGCAAGCTGCAATGGGGAGTATTTATGATATGCACTTGGTCTGATGCGAATTAATGAAGCAGCATGTAAAATTGCATGTCCCCATATAGAAATAGGGAGCTTTGTTTTCATAATCATTGGTCTAGCAATCATTTGCAGACGTTTAATCAATGATTCAGCCAATCCATTTTGAGTATGTACATGAGCAACAGGATGCTCAACAATGATTCCCATAGACATACAATAATCATTGAAAGTCTGGGAAGTAAATTCACCAGCATTATCAAGTCTAATTTTCTTGATTGTATAATCGGGAAATTGATTCCTCAATTTTATTATTTGAGCAAGTAATCTTGCAAATGCAACATTTCGAGTTGACAATAAACATACATGTGACCATCTGCTGGAGGCATCAATCAATACCATAAAGTATCTGAATGGTCCACATGGTGGATGGATTGGTCCACAAATATCACCCTGAATACGTTCAAGAAACATTGGTGATTCAGTTTGGATTTTGGCTGGTGATGGTCTTATAATAAGTTTTCCAAGAGAACATGCTTTACATTGAAACTTATTATTCTGAAAGATCTTCTGGTCTTTCAATGGATGACCATGTGTATTTTCTATAATTCTTCGCATCATTGTTGAACCAGGATGTCCTAATCGATCATGCCAATTGGTTAATATTGAAGAATTATCAATTACCATGTTTGATTCAATGGGACGTATATGTGTATAATGCAATCCAGTAGGGAGCATTGGTAGTTTTTCAATCACATATTTCTTTCCTGATTTATATGTGGTAAGACACATATATTTCTCATTCCCTTCATTCATTGTTTGAGTATCATACCCATGGGAATATATATCATTAAAACTCAACAAATTTCTTTTCGATTGTGGTGAATATAAAGCATCATTGATCAAAAATTTTGTACCATTAGGTAACAAAAATTGTGCTTTACCACATCCTTTAATCAAGTCTACAGGACCTGATATTGTATTCACCGTTGTTTTTGTTGGTTTTAGTTCCAAGAAATATCTTTTATCTCGGAGGATAGTGTGCGTTGTACCACTATCGGGTATGCAAACTTCAGCTTTGCTCATAGCATTTTCCATATTTGAACTTCAAAAAATATGCAATGAAAAAAAATTAATGACAATACATATTTAAATATAACACATATCATAATTGTACAATAAAACATTATCATATAAATACATGAAAAATAAATTATTGTACATTTATATTCTACCACTATATTGTTCATTTTCAGAGAAATCATTGAGAAAATCTGCAGCATCAATATTGTTCATTTCTATCCCACCAACATATTGATCATTTCCAGAGAAATCATTCATAAAATCAGCAGCATCAAAATGAGTTGAATCACTCAAACGGTCACTTCGCTCAGTGAAGTTGGTCTCCTTTTCTTTCCCCTTTATCGATTCTTTATAAAGTTTGCAAAGATGCTCAGGGGCTCGACAAATACGAGACCAATGTCCTGGAGTACCGCATCTGAAACAAGAACTTTCAAATCTTTTCGAGTGATTTTCATTAACACTCATGTTTTCTTGATGCCTTTTCTGTGGATGGTTTGGGACGTTATTTTGAGATGAGTTATAGAAATAACTATCTCGATTATTTTCAAAACCACGGCCGCGTCCACGACCACGACCACTTCCTCGTCCACGTCCACGTCCACGACCTCGACCTCGACCTCGACCTCGACCAAAACCTTGTCTTTGAATTTGATTTTGGTTTCCAGGTTTAAATTCATTTTTACTTACAGCATTTACTTCTGGAAATGCTGTTGATCCAGTGGGTCGGGACTGATGATTTCTCATTAATAGCTCGTTGTTCTTTTCCGCCACAAGAAGACAGGCGATGAGTTCAGAATATCTCGCAAATCCACGCACTCTATATTGTTGCTGTAGTGTTATATTTGATGCGTGAAACGTGGAAAATGTTTTTTCAAGCATTTCCGATTCTGTAACCTCATGTCCACAAAATTTTAACTGCGAGATTATTCTATACATCGCTGAATTGTAATCACTGACTTTTTTAAAGTCTTGGAATCTTAACATATTCCATTCATCACGGGCGGTCGGAAGTATAACTTCCCTTATATGTTCAAATCTCTCTTTTAATCCTTTCCACAGAGCCATGGGATCTTTTTCGATGAGATATTCACATTTTAAACCTTCATCAAGGTGTCGTCGTAAAAATATTATAGCTTTTGCTTTTTCTTGTGATGAAGATATACCATTTTCTTTAATGGTCTCGCTTAGACCCAATGACTCAAGATGCATTTCTACATCAAGAGTCCATGGCATATAGTTTTTCCCAGTAATATCAAGAGCGATGAATTCGAGCTTTGCCAAGTTTGCCATGGTGGTACTAAAAATTACGATGCATTTTATTAGTTAATGAATATTGCAATACAAAGTAATGGATAAACAACAAGTACAAGTATTCGTAAAAATAAAGAAAACACACGAGGAGGATATTCTCCGATAAATACAAGACTGGTGAGTATGATAACCAAAATAATTAAAAATAACCTCGTGAAAGCCATCTTCTTTTTTTCTTCGAAAATTTGATGAAGAATAATTTTTAGAGAAGAAGAGAAAGTTGGAGTGATTGAATGTATTTGTGAGATTGTATTTATAGAGCAAAAACTAGCCGTTTTGTTACCGTTTATTACCGTTGGTGTATAAGAAAATAAATGTATGTATTTGTATAATTTTATGGTAATAATATGGTGTATATAATATTAGTCATATTTAAATAATTATGTATATCATATCACATTATTATAATTAGGTGTCATAAGTTATTTTGTTTAAAAAACCTTATAGGCTTTTATACTTGTCGTATCCCTTACCGGGAGTGTGGGATGTCGTCTTAACATCCTCCCAGGATTTATAACAAGTTTTTGAAAAAATTATTTTTATTATTTCTAACAATAACATTATATTATATATTACATATATAAACAATAAATAAATAACAGTAAAATAAATATTATTACTTTTGTTACCTTTTTCTTCTGTTCGGAGCTTGGAAAAATATGGAGGACTTTTAGAGCTTCGTGCTGATAACGTGTTGTGAAAAAGTAAAAATTTACGGTAAAAAAGTAAAAATCTCAAACTCTCAAAATTATCACACTACACACTTTATAATATTTTTCTCTCAACTCAATTGTGATTTTCTTCACAAATGAGAGATCTATTTATAGAAAATTTTTACAAATAATCCAAAAATAAAATACATCATTACCTACATCATCACACACTAATTTTCAATATTCAACACCTAATTTTACCTAATTTTCAACATTCAACATTCACATTTTCAACACAAATATTTAACACATTTTTAAATAATTTTTCAACAGAAACAATATTTTTTTAAAAAATAAAAATGAAAACCATTCTTTATATTTTTTTAAAAAAATGCTAGTTGCAAGATATGAAGGATGCCAACGATTCGACTGATTGTGTAGCTGGGATAATTTTAAATATACATGTAGTATGTATGCTGGTGTGAACCCATACGTAAATGATGTTTTCTATATGAAGTCCTACTTCTGGGATTCGGTTTCTTCACCAATACATTCTATTATTGTAGATGAACGGATCCAAATGCCTCTTCCTTTTTTGGTGACAAAAATAAATTTTAACAGGTATGAGACAAGAAAAGCCTTCCACCCATAGTAATTGTTAATGGTCCACACTTTTCTTGTTTCCTTTAAGCTCTGTAAACCCTCCAACCAAGTGAAATCTACTCTCCTTTTGTTTCCACATCATGGATCTTAGGATTTGTCACCAAGAATCTATCTTTGCGCTTCTCCTGACCTTCTATTAAAGAATCGCTTGTTCACGTTTAAGCCCAGGCCTGAGATTCAAAAAGCTGTTGATGTAAAAGTGGTTAAGTACGTTAGCTGTCATCTAAATCCAAGATTTTTCTTTTTATGTTTGATTGGCTTTGTTCAATTATGTTGCTAAAGATCATGTTTTTTCATGGTACATAACAAAGGGTTTCCTCTGTTTCCCCTTAAGTATGCATTGATAATTGGGATTCAGACTGCAATCGAGCTCAACTGCTATTCCTGTGGAAATTTGATTTGATTTTGTTTTGCCGATAAGCCGAGGGTTTAGGTGGGTTTTGATGATTGAGCCTAGAAATTGAATATTTGGGGATCTGTGTAGTACATGAAGAAAGCCATCACTACTATCTGTTTTTTCCTTCAGTCATCAATGGCGTCGCAAGGCTTTTTTCTTATCTGCATGCTCCATTCTTTGATTGCCTTAACTTGTGGAGCCCTGATGATGTTCTATAGAGATGAGGTTTCTGTGTTTAGTCATGGTAGGGAGCGCGCTGGTAAGCTTTTAGGCTCAACACCTCATGATCAGTTGTTAATCCAGACATCGGATTCATTTTCGGGTTTGCTTATGTTTGCTATTGGGTTTCTCTTGTTTATGGTGGCATTTGTTAAGGATAGGGAATTTCATAGTTTTTTCCCCAAAGGCTGTGTGCTTCTGCATATTACAATGGCTATATGGAGAATATACTTCGAGAGGAAAGTTGAGGTTCTTGGCTTCGATTGGCTGAGACTTGTCGTTGGTGACATTGTTTTGGGACTTTCTTGGGTTTTATTTCTTGTGTGTTCATGGAGGGAAAAGTATGATTGATGTTAACAGGAAGAAGGGCACTATTTAGGATGATGGCGCGACAAAGAGAAAAACTCATATTTGTCGCTAAAACAACAAGTGAAATATGAAGATTTTTGGATTGAGTGACGTCTGCTGTTGGCCATCCATTCCAGAGCCCCTCCTTTCGAATATAGGAGTTCGTTGATTTTTCGTCCACATATTTTGCTGGCGCTGCTGTTGAGCTCCAAGATCATAAAATTGGTTATATTTTACATCTCCATGTCAATGTCATCACTGAAAGAATTTGAACTGGAATCTGGTTCAACTCGCCTAAGAATGCAAGTTTAGTCTACAATACATGAAATCTATTTGCATCGTGGAATCTTTCATCTCTTCCATTCGCAATGTGTATAAAGTTTTCCCTGTTACCTCATCTACGCAGGCTCCTTTGAAGTAAATATTCCTGAAAAATCATTGATGTATATGCATTATCTCTACTTGCTATATATTCGTTATCTGTTGCATATGTATTCAAGATTTTACAAATTTGGGCACTTGTATCAAGTTGCAGTAGGTATGTTTGAAATGCTTCTACATTTCGATTGTAATGAGCAACATTTAGTGGAAGTCTACTTCTGAAAGTATATGCAAACAGCAAACATTTCTTTATATTATCTGTACGGGTTCTAGGCTTGGTCAAATGTGGGATTTCTGAGACTTTTGATTGAACGAGACTATCTATTTCATTTTGTGTGATGATCTTGGTCAATCTTGATGAAAAATTGAAGGGAAAAAAACAGAACTTCTCATTCCTAATTATTGTGTATTATCCTTCCTCTGCTAACATTCATTGACTTATATTTGGCCTTTTTGATTTGTGATTTTATATTCCCTTCTTTCGGTGCTTTCGCCCAGTATTCCCTCTTTATAAATAATAATAGAATCTATATGTATTCCTTTACACTCAAGTTTCCATCTATCTGAGAAATCAACGGGAAAATTTGAAGAATTCGGAAGAAACCAACGCACCAGTAGTACGTAATTTCCTCCTAACTTAGTTTTCTTCATTTTAACGAGATAATTTCACCTTTTTATTTATTTATTAGTGATTCCCTGTCTGATCCTCTTTTATTTTTCCTTGGGGATGTGTATCGATCTGATGAGTTTTTTTAATGGTTTATAATCAGCAAATCTCACTGTATTATTAAAGTGAACAATACATAAACATGCTCTTATCCTGCTTGAGAAAATGTGCAACAGAGGTATCGTGTTGTGTGTTTAATATCCAGAAGCGTATAGCGAGACACGCTTTCGTCTTCAGAGCCACGCTTTTGCTATGCGCACCATTTTCTTATAACCCTGTTCGGTGATTTGAGGCACGGTTTTTCCTTGCTCTGGAATTTTTGCGCATCCGCGTGGGCTTGAGATTTATTTTTTCTGGTATCTGTCGTGGTTCTCATTTTCCTAAGCAACGGGTTTGCGGTGTAGAAGGAGTTGTAAGGAAATGAATAAAGAGAGGACTTGCGCATTTTTTTTAATCAATGGATTAACTTTTGTTCGTTTTTGTTATGGTTCAGTTCGATAAGGTGCCTTCACAAGCGAAATACAAAAACTATGACATCTGTAAGGCAGGTTAAATCTAGTTGAAGCTAAAGAAATATAATAGAGTGATGAGAAATGAGAAATTTGTGACTGTTGTTTTGGGTTTTAGGGGTGGCAGAGTTTTTATGGGTAGTAATTGTTGGAAAAATGAGTTTTGTACTCATTTAAAATCGATAAAATAATTTGAACGAGCTACGTAGCAAACAAAATTATTTCTCGA
>NW_027358951.1:154825-176380 GCF_012295235.1 Primulina huaijiensis | reverse complement strand
AAAGAAGATCCGCCTACTGTTGATGAAGGAGAACAAGATACTCAAAAGAGGGCAGCCGTTGATGCATGGAATCATAGTTACTTCCTATGCAAAAACTATATCTTGAATGGACTAGACAATGCACTATACAACGTGTATTGTCAAGTGAAAACGGCAAAAGAATTATGGGAGTCACTTGACAAAAAGTATAGATCTGAGGATGCCGGCTTGAAAAAATTCACTGTTGGACGATTCTTGGATTTCAAGATGATTGATTCCAAATCGATCATGGCCCAAGTGCAAGAGTTACAAGTAATTCTGCAAGAAATTCATTCGGAAGGAATGAACCTTAGTGATTCATTCCAAGTGGCTGCCATGATTGAAAAATTACCTCCTATGTGGAAAGATTTTAAGAATTATATCAAGCATAAACGCAAAGAGATGAATCTTGAAGACTTGATTGTGCGTCTAAGAATTGAGGAGGACAACAGGGCATCCGAAAAGAAGGCCGGAAAAAACAATTTTGAGTCGAGAGCAAATTTGGTGGAACAAAACACTAGCAAGAAGAGAAAGCACCAATGAAATGGTCCAAAGAAAGGAAAAGCCAAAAAGTTTAAAGGCAATTGTTATAATTGTGGCAAGCCTAACCATTTGGCACGAGATTGCCGAGAAAAGAAAGGTAATCAAAAGAATTCAAGGGACCAAGTGAATATCACCGAAGATGAGAAATTGTCAAATAACATGTCGGATCTCATGCTTTCCGTTGTTGTGTTTGAAGCCAATCTAGTGGACAATCCAAAAGAATGGTTCATCGACACCGGAGCAACAAGACATGTTTGTGCCGAAAAGGAAATGTTCTCTACCTATACCCCGATTAGTGGACGACAACTCTTCATGGGTAACTCTAGTACGTCAAAAATCGTGGGACTTGGAAAAGTGGTGCTCAAGATGACATCCGGCAAGGAATTAACTCTTATTGATGTGCTACATGTTCCGGACATTCGAAAGAATCTTGTGTCGGGATCAGCACTTGTCAAGGCTGGATTTAGACTAGTGTTTCATTCTAGTAAATTTGTACTATCAAAGAATGATATGTTTGTAGGAAAAGGCTATCTAGAAAAAAGCCTTTTCAAACTGAATGCGATGAATGTACTTCGTAACATTGAAAGCAATAAAAGTAACAATTTTATTTACTTGGTTGAGTCGTGTGATTTATGGCATGACCGTTTAGGTCATGTAAGTTATAATTCATTACGTAAGCTAGTAAATTTAAATTTATTGCCTTCAATTGACGTAAACAAAAAACACAAATGTGAGATTTGTGTAGAGGCAAAATTTACAAAGGCCTCGTTTCCATCCGTGGAAAGAAATACAACTCCTCTAGAGTTAATTCACACTGATTTATGTGATTTGAAGTTTGTGCAAACTAGAGGAGGAAAAAAGTATTTCATTACTTTCATTGATGATTGCACAAGGTATTGTTATGTCTATTTGATACGTAGCAAAGACGAGGCTCTCGAAGTGTTTAAACACTATAAGAATGAGGTTGAAAACCAATTGACTAAACGAATAAAAATTATTCGCAGTGATAGAGGTGGAGAATATGGAGCACCATTTGACGAATTTTGTTGCGAAAGTGGCATTATTCATCAAACTACTGCGCCATATTCACCACAATCAAATGGTATTGCTGAAAGGAAAAATCGCACTCTAAAAGAAATGATGAACGCAATGTTATTGAGTTCAGGATTACCCCAAAACTTGTGGGGGGAAGCAATCCTTTCAGCCAACTATATTCTTAATAAAATACCACACAAAGTTAAGGACGAAACTCCTTACGAATTATGGAAAGGCCACAAGCCTTCCTACAAATATTTAAAAGTGTGGGGGTGTTTGGCAAAAGTTGAAGTGCCAAAACCAAAACAAGTAAAAATTGGGCCTAAGACAATAGATTGTATATTTATTGGATATGCAAATAATAGTAGTGCATATCGATTTTTGGTACATAAATCTGAAATAAGCGATGTGCACGAAGGAACAATTATTGAATCAAGGAATGCTGTCTTCTTTGAAACAACATTTCCTTATATAGAAAATAAAGAAATAAGTTCTCGAAAAAGGACTTATGAAACTACGAGCGATAGAGTTCAAGAAGAACAACAAGAACCACGACGTACTAAGAGGGCTAAAACAGCCATGACCTTTGGCCCTGATTTTCTAACTTATATGTTGGAAAATGAACCAAGGACAATTAGTGAAGCACTATCAAGTCTTGAAGCCCCTTTTTGGAAGGAGGCAATGAACAATGAGATAGAATCTATCTTGCAAAATCATACATGGGAATTGGTTGACCTCCCTCCGGGAAATAAACCATTAGGATGCAAGTGGATTCTTAAAAGGAAATACAAGACCGATGGATCTATTGAAAAATATAAGGCTAGATTAGTATCCAAAGGATATAGACAAATGAAAGGTCTTGATTATTTTGATACATACTCGCCAGTGGCGAGAATAACATCTATTCGTGTATTAATAGCAATTGCGGCATTACGTAATCTAGAAATACATCAAATGGATATGAAAACGGCATTCCTCAATGGGGAACTTGAGGAAGAAATATATATGGAACAACCTGAAGGGTATATAGTTCCTGGACAAGAGAAAAAGGTGTGTAGACTCGTTAAGTCATTATATGGGCTTAAACAAGCGCCAAAACAATGACATGAAAAATTCGACAAAACTATGTTGTAAAATGGCTTCAAAATTAACGAGTGTGATAAATGTATTTACATCAAAGTCACACCTGAAGCATATGTGATAGTATGCTTGTACGTCGATGATATGTTAATTGTGGGAAGCAATATTAATATCATCAAGACTACTAAGAAGATGTTAACAAAAAACTTCGATATGAAAGATATGGGAGAAGTAGATGTCATTTTGGGAATAAAAGTCACCAAAACATCAGAAGGATGTGTATTGTCGCAATCTTACTATGTTGAGAAAATATTAGAAAAATATAATGCGAATGATATGTCCTTGATCAAAACACCTGTAGATCCAAGTTTGCATCTTTCCAAAAATAAAGGTGAACCCATATCTCAATTAGAGTATTCGAAGATTATAGGCAGTCTGATGTATCTCATGAACTGCACTCGTCCAGATATTGCTTATGCTGTAAACAAACTAAGTAGATTTACGAGTAATCCTGGCAATGATCATTGGAAGGCATTAATAAGGGTACTTCAATATTTAAGATACACCTTAAATTATGGATTACAATATACGAGATATCCCGCGGTCCTAGAAGGTTATAGTGACGCAAATTGGATATCTGACACAAATGATTCAAAATCCACAAGTGGTTACGTATTTACCATTGGTGGTGGGGCTATATCATGGAAGTCTTCTAAGCAAACTTGCATTGCTCGATCCACAATGGAATCGGAATTTATAGCTTTAGACAAAACTGGAAAAGAAGTCGAGTGGCTTCGAAATTTCTTACCTTTAATGATTCCTAATATATACTAATACGTATATTGGAGTATAGTGGGATACTCTCCTAGGAGATCACCGGCGTAAGTGCGAAGTGTGGCCGCTTCTATTATGAAAAGCACTCGCGAAACCAAGGGGTGTCCATGGCCGAAATGGACCCAACAGTGAGAACATAATGAAATGTTAGAAATGTTATTGTGTGAATATAATTGTCTTGGTTTACACAAAACGGCGAATAGTTCAAGGTATCACGTCCACTAATTGCCAAGTAAATCCGATTATATCTTACTAAGGGAGGTTCAAAGCCAAAAGCTACCTATCCTGATGCAATAATATTTTGCTGGAACGCTATTTGTCGAGTCGGCATAGTCATATGCATTAATTTTCATTCATGTGGGGGATTGTTGGAAAAATGAGTTTTGTACTCATTTAAAATCGATAAAATAATTTGAACGAGCTACGTAGCAAACAAAATTATTTCTCGATTACCAATTAGGGTGAATGAGAAATTAATTGAGTTTAAATTTTATCGAGTGAAAAGATTGAATCGAAATGATTATATATAATATATTATTATATTATATATATAATAATATATATATAATTAAAAAAATTGAAATCACACGGGTGTGATTCAGTGAAGGCGCCTCTTTGGTCTTGGCCAAATGGCCAAGATGGTTGTGATTCAAGGTTATGAAGTGATGCATCACTTCATGAAACCTTTTCATCTATTATAAATAGGACATCCCTCATTTGTTTTCATTGCACCATTTTCTCTTCTTCTCCTTTCTCTCTAATTTAGTTCTATATGCGAATTTTTAAGCACTAGCGCTTAAAGTTCAAATTTCCAAGATATAAAATCTTGAATTTGGATTTTCTAAGCTTATACGCTTAAATTCGAACTTTGAATTAAATTTGAGAATTGTCTTCTAGTTTTGAGTTTTTTAAGCATTTGCGCTTAAATCCAAGTTTTGCAAGATATAAACTCTTGGAATTGGATTTTTAAGTTTAACGCTTAGAATTCGAAACCAGAAAGTTTGAATATCATCTTGATAGCGTTCTAAACATTTCAAGTTCGTGTGGCTTTGAAATATGTAGTGCTACTATTTTAAAATCGTAGTCGTTGTATCTTGGGAAACGAATTGCCAACAACCGTGAGCACCGGGACGGGACAATATCGTTTTAAGGAAAAAGAGTCAAACTCTTGCCTCGACTATTTTCTCCTAGCCATTTGGTTCACCCATTTCTATCCCGAGATTTCCCAAGACAAACAAAAGAATACCATACCAACAGTAATAACCTAAAGTAATCGAAAGTATAATAGCATCTCGTGTAAGAAATTTACCGATCAAGATTCACAAATTCCAAACTTCGTAAGGATGCTTCATGAACAAACGTGCCTCTGCCTAGTCGGCTACATATGTTCAGCTACAGTTGGAGTTATAAAATGTGTGTCTTGGTCTTTTGAGTCTTCTAAGCCTGCTAATTTTGTAAAAGGATTCGCTAGGAATAGGTAGGCGACGGCATTTTTAAGAAGTTTGGTCTCACAAATGACAGTTAGCAAGGATAGTTCTCAGATGTTTTTCAGGGTCTTGAACTAGGTGGTTTCTTTTTTTACTATGTTCGCTGATAGAAAATCCATAATGTCTCTGAAATTAGTAATTTCTCTACATTAACTTTAATGGCTTGAGTTCTGGAGCCTGAGTTTCCGCTTATTGGAAAAGGAAGTACAACTTGATCCATTCAATAACCATTAATTAATCTTTTAAGATGCTATCTTACTTCTTGACGTCTGACTTTGAGTTTTCCTATCTTATAATTTGTCTAGTGATCATTGTTTATTAACTTTATTGTGTGGATGTAGGAAGATAATCTCGTTGTTTGAAAGCCATTTTATGTTGTTTGACCTATAAATTCTGGTAATTTCTGATTATTTTAGATATTGATTACAATTGAAATGATCTAATTCTGGACTTATTCTCTCTCTTGATTCCAATTTGTCCAGATTTGTGATTTTGTTGCTTAAGATGCCCCTTGTTATTACAGTCCATGGCCAATAATTTTCTTTTCTTTATTCTAGTTATCTTCTCTATCGTTTGGTGTTCTCCTTGAAACCTCAGACCATGGGAAGTTTACCATTACACAGCTCTTCCTCTGTCATATCTCTGCAATCAAAGGACAAAGTGTCAGGTTCAGTATCATCTGGGCCTGATTCGAAGCCGAAGAAGATATGTTGTGCATGCCCTGATACTAAGAAGCTGAGGGATGAATGCATAGTCAAGCATGGCGAATCCTCTTGTGAAAAGTGGATCGAGGCTCATCGTAAATGTCTTCGTGCTGAAGGCTGCAAAGTTTGAATATGCACTCATCTTAAGAAAAACCAAATACAATGTGATTTTGATAATGAGTGTGTGGCTACTTACTTTAATTTGACAGAGTTTGAAAACAATTTTGGCAGCCCCATATGGATTGAAACCGGTCTTTGAATAAGGTATATGAAATAAAGGAATTCTTGTTTATGTTTTTATTTGTATAGAGTGGTAATTCTTTATTTTTTGTTTTCATTTTTTTTGGGCTTTGTGGAAAATGAGTTACCAACTGCATTCTGATCGTATTATGTCCTCACATTCAATATTTTCATCATGGAGAATCAAACTCAGTGTTGCATGTGACACCTTGCAATTTGATTATGCATGGTTTTTTGTTTCTTTCTTCTATGGAGATAAATTGTGTAATCATTCGTGATATAATTTTAAGCTTAGATTCCCAATATCGTCTTCTGTAATCCCTTAAGTAGATGAGTTTTTACCCGGGCAAAAACATGCACCGGTTGGAAGTATATCGAAAATATGAACAAGAGACACCCATCTTTCTTATGAAAACCGACAGTCTATAATTTATATGTTTGACCATTGTTATAAAGAACAACAATTTAACCAAGTTAACGCGTCCAACAGCCAAGGTGAAGGCCATTCATCGAGTCTTGCAGCATCTAGCAAGGTTTTAGTAATCCATGCGTTTTATTTGTAAATATATCGAGACGCATGAAACACTTATGAATGTTGCCGACGATGATCCAAGTATATTTTGATTCCTTGTACATTTACTTGTTCTAGATCTTATCTTATATGTCTGTTTATATAACTTCCAAGAAAAATGAAAAGCGATTGTAACACACCGATTTTATTATTAGTTAATCGCTAATGACATAAAATAAGATACATATGGATAGAGATGCATCGCACTACATAGTTGTTGTAAGGGACCAAACCATATATGATTGTATGCAGCAAATTTATTGGATTACATTTTCAAATATGATATAATATAGAGGTGTCCCTTTTCTTGGAAGATCTCAGTTGCCACAGGTGCAGTTGGTGCAAGCGCAGCTGGCACCGCACTTGCACTTCCCATCGTGTTCGGCTACCGGAGTATCCATCACCAGGCTCATCTCACTGCCGGAAATCATACAAGAGTAAATTATTCAAGAATTTGACTAATTGTATGGTCAGTCACGATATATATATGACAAACTATGCAACGTTTATATGAGACCGTCTGTGGTATTTCATGATTGAAAAACAACACATGCTAAGCATTAAAATCTCACTAAGCATTAAGCTATTGTTGGCACTGTCGGAGCAAGGGAGTACCTGATGTTCTCGGTGACAATGATGTCAGCAGTGTATCCCTTCTTCCTGCGATTTTCGTATATCATACATACACACTTACACCAGGATTCAAATAAGGAAACATAGTACCATGTACGAGTACTTACACGCATTGAGTCTTGTCAGCACAGTCGCAGTTTCCGCACATGTCCGACATGGTTGGTTGAAGATGAACTGGGAACTGGAGATGAAATAGAGGAGTTTTGATTGGAATATGAATTATTTGCTATGTCTTGAAGCCCTTCAAGAAGCTGCTATTTATAGTTGCCTTGGGGAATCTTGTTTCGGTAATTGATGTCCTCCTCTCATGTCTAGTTAGCCTCACTTTACACAAGATGCCTTATCTTTTGGATTCATTGAGAAAATTTCCCAAACTCCAAGAACTCTTCTACATTTTCACGGCACCTGAGGGTGAGCATATTTATGGCGCCGTCCGCGTGCATCCGACATTTTTTGTTCTTCGTTAAAATTAGTGCAACATACTCATTTTGACGACCATCATGACTCATACACTATAGAACACCTGACTGGAAGCATGAATTTCTTCCGGGTTTAATTTGAGCCATATCGAAATAGCTCAAGAAGTATTCTTTTACAAGTTTGATACTCTTAGGTAAATCATCTGTTGCTTCCGCTTTCATCTTACAATTCAGAAAAGAGTTGAGAATCTAACGGTGTTGACACCGATAAATGCAAGATTCTAAACTATATATAAACCCAAATCCGAAGTATTATTTGTGACCAAATACGTGAGAAAAAACTAGTCCGTTGAATTAGTGATAATCTAATATGGCCTTAATTTTATGCTTGTTTATCTTTTTAGCTTGGATACTACGACTAAGACTGATAGTGGGTTCGTGTGCTTCTTCTCCAACTTTCTTTCATTTTCTCTCCTTTCTTTTAAAGTGAGCAGTCATATTCAAAACTTTGTTTGATTCCCATAATTCAGAGTACAGTGGATGAACTTCAATATTTTCACACTTTTGTCTGTGCTGATGTTTAATCTTTGACAGAAATCAAAGGCTTCGGCGCACGAAGCATTTTTTTAACCTTAGCCATCTAATTTTTTTAAGAAAACAACCTCATCGAATGTATTTCAAGAGATATTTAGGAAAGTAGATTTGGTCAATCATTTTTTAAAAAAAAATAACTTTCCTAAGTGTATTTTAAAAGTAATTATTGGTTAGAATTAGATAACAAAATACTTTGTATTTCAAATACACTTGAGAAATAATATATTTTCTTAAGAAATTAGTTTATCGAGATTATTTTACAAATTTTCCTCGCCTTATAAAGTATTTTGATTAACATAACGGTAAATTGTGTGTATCAGATAAAAATGTTGTCTCGGATGTAGTAACACGTAATGATAACATGCAGTAAAATAATATAACACACAAATAAATAATTTAATTAAAAAATAACACATAGATAATTATGTAAAAGTGAATACATTTGTGCGATGCCTCATGAAAAAATAATAATAACTAGAAAAGAAATCGAGTTTACAAAATCAATATTAGTGAAGGAACGAAAAAACCATTTTCCATAACAAGTCAAGGAAGTAAATTGCATCTTATGATATCAATAACAAAAATAACCAAAATGCAAGAATGCAAATCTGTGTAGCCGAAATTCGGAGCAACAAAACAATTTTTCAATCAACACTTTGTACGAGTATTGAATTCAAATGTCTCAAACATATCACGACAACACAGTGAAACAACGATGTTTTCGTCTTTACGAGTTCTTCAGAAAATTCTCCAAAGTGAGACAACACTTTGTTCTATGCTCGTCTCATTTTTCTCTAGTGTACAACAACTATTCTTCTGTGTATAAACATATGTTGATGATTCCTCGAATAAATTTCTACAAGATAAACAAACTAGACTTTCATTAAGAAACAAATTATTTTAAATATTAAATATCAAATCTATAATTTTAAAAACTCAATATTCTACAAAGACAAAACTCTTATGCAAAATCTTCTAACTACACCATGTCCATCCGGAGTAGCCATTTCAAACTCCCCGAATGTTTGTTTGTTCACGAAGGTGGTTTGTTACAAATACATGATAAGAAGTTTAATAGAACAAGGACGCAAGTCCATCTGGCCGAGCACGGCGGGGGATACACCATCATGGCAAAAAATCACTCGCCTTTTAACGTTATCTATTGATATTATCGTAGGATGCGATTCGTAGCGACAAAAATAATTTGAACATAAAGTCCAGCCAAGAGCTAGCTTCTTCACTCTTTTTCATCAAACGAAACTTCAATTGTTTTTTTTTTTTAAAAAAAATTTAAAAAATGCACAATCCCAAGAGAAGTAAAAAAAAAAAAAAAAAAAAAAACAAAAAAAAAAAAAAAAAAAAAAAAAAACAATGATCAACATTAACTTGTTTTACTGACTAATTGCAAGATATACATACTCTACAAATCTGAAGCAATGTGTACACTAATTGTCATAGATTATATACAATCTATCTTTCGATTAACTCGTGCTAGAAAATCACTAAATCTTTGGCTATACATAAATTGGTATATTATTCACATTGATTTGGTTATTTAGATTGGATATTTTAAAAACTAAACTCTAAATTAGAATCAATTGTTTCGATTTGGTTGATTTAAAATCGATTCATTTAAACCATAATTAACAAAAAAAAAAAACTGATTTGGATTAATAATGATAAAATACATTTACACATATGCCCCTCTTTACCATTTTTGTTACGTGTCACACATGTAACAATGGGAGACCCTCGTTTCCCAAACCCGTCAACACGTTCAAAGGCCTGTTTCAGCCGAATGGCAGAGTTGTTAAATCCAGTGAAATTCCCAGGGCTTTTTGGTAAGAACCTGTGGGCGTTGAACCCACCCACGTACTTGACCTGGCGCCAATCCAAGCACAAGTGAGCGACACTCTTATCTCTCGCTGTTTTTACGCATAAATTATGCAAACGATCTTGTGATTATCTATTTTCATCGATTTACATAAGCAAGAGTCCAAGAATCAAACTGAACCCTGGAAGTTAATTAAATTATTTTTTTGATTTCGTGTTAAATCTTTGCTGAAAATCAGGGGAAGATGAGCCGTTGCTGAGAAG
This sequence comes from Primulina huaijiensis, assembly GCF_012295235.1. Classification (NCBI taxonomy): domain Eukaryota; kingdom Viridiplantae; phylum Streptophyta; class Magnoliopsida; order Lamiales; family Gesneriaceae; genus Primulina; species Primulina huaijiensis. Next base: position 166,125 of record NW_027358951.1, on the reverse strand, counting down.
TGGATATCAATCGATCTATTGTAGGATTCGACCCTGATTCTTTTGACCCCCCTCGAGTTTCATTTTTCGATCTGATCGAATGGAATCGCCGACGCCGGTTTCTCGTTATGTCCACCGGAATTCGAAGTAGGTTTCTTTTTCCCTTTCGATTTCTTTTGTGGGTGAAATTCTTTAAGCTTGTGTGTGAGTGTTTTATCTGATGTTATGAGAGTGATGGTGCAGAAAACGTGTGTTTCCGGGGGGAAGTTCGTCATCGGTGTGTAAGGATGTGGAGGTGTTGGAAATCGTGCCGCCCTCCAATCATACGCCTAAACCTAAGTCTTCCAGGAAAAAAGAGGTGAGTTATTAGGGTTATTATTTTATATTTCGCTTCTAATTTCTCAAATTGGGCTTGTTTCGGTTCTTCTCGAGTTTGAGGTACGTTAGAGGATTGCTCTGTTCTTTTAGGATTTTCTTAGGTGTTTCAGGTTTGTTCTGAATGATTGAATTTTGATCAAGTAATGATTTTTTTGTTTGTGTTTGCATGGGTGGGCTACTGTGATTAAAGGGCTGTATCTAGCAAATAATTGAAATGAGACTGATTTAGAATTGTTTGTTAAGTTTAATTGGGGGATTTGCCTTTGAGTGGATAATGTTTCTATTATTTTAGTGATATGGCTTGATGAGTTGGATGGTAGAAGATTGAGGGTGGAAAATGTTCAATTGACTCAGAAATTTGTTTGAACTTTCTATTGGGCAAAAGGCTTTAGCTAGCATTGGGTGTATATCAGACTTGCCTGGTTTCCCTATATCCATAGATTGTTCTCAGATGTCGAACTTTTGTATTGGAAGAGGCTGCAGATGGATCGTCATTTGACGTGGGACTAATGCCTTTTTTATCGGATCAATGAGATTTGACTGCTGTTGAAAGTGAGAATGGCATTATATGGGTTAAAATTTCCACTTAAATCTGTCCTTGTTTGTGTAGAGATCCTTTCAAGACTATATTGTATATGCAATGTCTGTTGTCACCTCTTTTCCTTGATGAATGCTTTTCTGTAATCTGCGCGAAGATTTCAGGGCATGATAGTGCCAAGTTAACTGGTGGTATTGATGGATTTTTAGTCATAAATAATGTGTTGGTTCTGTCAGTATAGTCTTCCTTGATTTGTTCTGTTGTTGCCTCTCTTTCGTGACAACTGCATGAGCTTAGAGCTCTCTAGTCAGGAATTCGGAAAGGAACTTTTGGAACACCAATAGGTTCACAAATATTCTTAATTCCTTGACCTGTGGCATTTCCTTTTTATATGGCCTGCAATCACTTGAACTTCGTTCTGAAACCACTCTCCATGTACAAGCTGAGATGGGCATGGTTGGAGTTTGAAAATAATTACTTGTTTTGCTTCAATATAACTCATTTTCTGAAAGTAATGCTGTATGCACACATCCTAACTTTCAAGTTACCTATTTTCTTGAAGGTTATTTGTCATGAGATAATTGATGTTGACGTAGAAGAAGACCGTGGTGATGTAATGATAATAGATCCTCATGTTGATGTCCACGGGAAGGGCAAGGTACTGTACTATTCTCACTATTTGAATTTTGTGTGCTTCCTGTTTCTCTAGCAATGTAATAAATTGTTCTTTTATCTGGCGTGTAGGAGGCTTTGCCCGCTTTTTCAATTGGTCTAGGTGGTTTAGCAGCGGATGGATTGGCAAGCGACATCAAATCAACCAATGGTGCTTTACAATCACCTGATTCAATGATTATAGATGATTCCAGTTCTAATAATTTCTTTGGAGAGGAAGAGTGGCTAGAGAATTATTGTGATGACCTATTGTTTGATGAACATTCAATGTTAGAATCTTATTTTGATCACATGGATATACCTCCTGGTATTGAGGCACCATTTCCCTGGTTACCAAGTTCTCCCAGAAATAAAAATAAGGTGACATCTACAGGCACTTCAACTAATTCAAGTTTGCAACTAAAGTCAGATGTTGCCATTGTTCCTTCTAGCTTAAATTCACCTCTATCGTCATGGCCATCACCATCACGGAGCAAGTCAACTAGGCAACCTAAAAAGTTGAAACTACCATACAAATCGCTGGAACCTGGTGCAGTTCCAAAGAAATCGACTGTTTCAATTAGTACATCCTTTCTGGGTTCACAATCCTCCATCAGTTCTTTGGCTCTTAAGCGCGGGAAGGAACCTTTGCGTTCTTTTGGAAAGAGTAAAAGGAAGACTCGTGCATCCCAGGTTATCTATTCTGGTCCACTAGGCCAGTTATCTTCTGGTGCGAGTTATCCACCTGTCATTGTCAATCATGCCAGTAGCTCTCTGAACTTGAAAATGCCATCAAGTTCACCTGGAATGGAAACTTATATGCCTCCGTGGCAGGATTTGCGCCTGAATATGTTAGGACCTTCTATTGGTCCTTCAGGGTTTCTGACTGAATTTGTCACCTGGCCACAAGATTCCACCAATTTTAAAAATGGTGAATCTCCCATGGTAATACAGACAACAAATGTAGAACTAAGAAATATTGACGAAGTTTTGCAAAATTTTGAAGGTTTTAAAAAATTTGACACCGTTGAAGATTATTCGGATCACTTCTACTCCAAAAATGCTTCATCCGGCAAACAGGTAACTGCTATTTAAAAAATTGGTTTGTTTCTTGTCCATCTCTTCAAAAATTCATTTGTGCCTTTATGATATCGTCTTCGAATGTTGACAGCCACCAAAGAATTGGGCTAAGAGAATACAGGAAGAATGGAAGATTCTGGAAAAAGATTTACCCGGTATGTTTTGAAAATCCTCCATCACATCTCCCTGTGTAATGTTTTTGGCCAGCATTTTTGTTTGATTACACTCATGAATTAACAAGGTATTGGCATCAAGTTATAGCTTTTAAATATTTCTCATAGCTAATGCATTATTTTACTGATATTTAGAATAGCTTCGCCCCTAACCTTATATTTTTTCTGCTGTCACCAACACAGACACTATATTTGTAAGGGTTTACGAAGCCAGGATGGATCTTTTGCGGGCTGTGATTGTAGGAGCAGAGGGAACGCCATACCATGATGGTCTCTTTTTCTTTGATGTCTTCTTTCCGAGCAGTTATCCTAATGTTCCACCTGTATGTTTTTTTAATTTCTTCTGAAGCATGCAGTTTGGTGTCTATAAGATGGGGTAATTATGAGGCCTAATCACGTGATTTCTATTCTTGCCAGCTTGTCCATTATCATTCAGGCGGTCTACGAATCAACCCAAATTTATATAATTGTGGAAAAGTATGTCTCAGCCTTCTTAATACATGGAGTGGTAACCACAAAGAGAAGTGGATCCTTGGTGTTTCAACCATGTTACAAGTTTTGGTCTCCATACAAGGGCTGATTTTGAATGCCAAGCCCTACTTTAACGAGCCTGGATATGCAAACACGAGTGGCTCCCCAACTGGAGAAAAACGATCATTGGAATACAACGAGAGTACATTTATTTACTCCCTCCAAACGATGGTGTACAGCATGAAAAGGCCGCCAAACGTAAGTTGAATCCATCTCTTCACTTTATGTCTATGAACATCAAATCAAACTCAAACCCAATGCCTTTATTCTACTGATAAATTGCTTATTCATTCATTTGTTTTTGTAGCATTTTGAGGACTTTGTAATTGGGCATTATTGCAAATATGCTCGTGATATTATGGTATCATGTAAAGCATACTTGGATGGAGCTCAAGTAGGTTGTCTCGTTAAAGGGGGTGTTCAAGATGTAGATGAAGGCGACAAGAGCTGCTCACAGCATTTCAAGAACAGTTTGGCTGGGTTCATCCCTACTCTGGTAAATACATTTTCACAAATTGGAGCTCAAGATTGTCAGGAGTTCCTTTCTTTGTCTCAAAAGGCTACCGGACCAGCAACTGCTACTCGTAGGCCCTTACAACTTATGCCATTAGGCTAAGGAATTTGCCAATCCTCGACTTCAAGATTGTGCGCCTGAGACTTGCCGCTCGCCTTTGGTTATATTAGTTATGACTGATTTTTGCATTGACTCGTCTTAGAAAGAACACAATGTTGTTTTTTTCTTTTTCGACATCTCAATGCCTATTTTGACAATTATGTGTACATTTGAACTTTACCTGGACTTTTACTCCTATCGAATCGATCTAAATCTCGATATGGATTCTTAATAGCGTTCTATTAACATTCATCGTCTGCCCACTTTCCCTCCATTTTCATGGTGAGTTAATGTTGTGGAATATAAACTAAATCTACTTTTCATGTGGGCTGATTCAAATATTAAGAGTAGAGCGTTGCATAGTAGACTGCAAGTAAGGGACGAAACTTTTTTTCCGAAAAATTATGCGTAAAGTTTTATTTTTTTCGTTAGTCTATATTGATTATCACGGGTAGTAAATGCATATTTATATTTGATATTTAATTAATGCTTGAAATATCTCGTTTACACATGTTAACTGTAAATTTTATTCCTTAATTGTAATTTATGAATGGGCTCTCCGAAAATATTGTTCCATTTACGAAATTTGTTATTATATCGACACCTATTCTTTAATGAAGTTTATTTTTTGATTTATTTTAGATGATTTCGTCAATTTATATAAATGTTCAATTAGTGCACACGCTAAGAGTGGGTGTGTCAGTGATAATTGAACCCAGTTCACGTTCTACTAAAATAAGCCATCAGCAATAAATTAGTATTTAATTTTCCGTGATGCTTTTGGGTTCATCCTTTAATCTTTCTAAATCCACCTGGTTTTTATAAATGGGGGGAATCTTAACAAATCCGAGTCAAACAAATGCTGCCATGATCCCAAAGTAATTGACACCATGTGAAACAAAAGGAACGGACCTCGAGTTCGAAACAATGCAAACCCCACCCCGTCTAATATAAATTTAAAACTGTCCATTCTTGTCCGCCCAACGGTTACCGGTGAGAGAGATTGAAATGGAAACTTCGTACTTATTTACAGCGAATTATTTGTCTTATCCACAAGTCGTTGACATGGTCTAAGTCATCGTCGCCAGTTGAACATATTAACAACAATTAATGCTCACTGGAGTGGAGGGAACCCACGCCCGGACTTATTAGTTTCATGTTCAAATTGCATTGATTCCTGAGAGTTCTTTTAAAAGAATAAAATAAGCACGCATCGTGATAAAAGGGTGTAGAGCCAGTCAGACAAATCTGGTGATCAGCTTTTTCTAGGAAAGGGGGGACTTGGAAAAAGTATCATTGACTAATGACAATGCATTGTAGCCTATTATGTATATATTTGTATATAGAGTTCAATAATTTTGAATATGATGTATTTTCCTTTGATATAACATGCACCAATAATATCGAACGGCGGTAGGAAGTCAATTATTTCCTTATATACCATTTACATAGAACAAATAGATAATCTTCCTTCACTTGATTTCTAGTTCTATGCTTGCGGTAGCCATGAATCCGTCAATCAATATGCCTTTTTCTTCGTGCTTTTACAAGTCCTTGTGTTTTTTTCTTATTGGTAACCTCTTTGTATCGTCTGTTGTTTCTTCTCCTCCATACACTGATCACTGTTCTTCTATAGTTCCTGAATCTAGACCCACCCAGCAGACTTACCGAATCCGTTTACCTCAATTTCGCACAACGTATTACACCGGTGGAGAAAGACTTATTGGTGAGAAACCACTCAACAAATCATATGACTATGTGGGAAAATTACTTTCCATCAAACTCACATCAGATTCATACGAGACCATCGCCAAGAATGTTTATACGGTTCGTGGTCAACTGGTTATCCAGTCCCCGTACCGGTATTACAATCGGTATATAAGTAATTTCAGCAATGATGGATCTTATTACCACAGGAGGAGACGCTATAGATCAAACGTGATCACGTTTTTCTTGAATGGTTTCTGGTCAGAATCTTCAAGAAAGCTTTGTATGGTTGGGTCAGCTTCTTGGAAGTCTATCAATCTTGATGCTGTTTTGAAGCTGAGTTACAATTCTTTGAATCCAAGTATGCTTACTAGTGTGATTAGTGGAAGTTTGGAAAGCACAAGGTCCGTTAAGGACTCCGGGTACTTTGAGCCAATTTCAATGTTTGATTTTCCTTATGTTCCCGACTATATTTTCTCTTTGGTTTCGAAAGAACTCGAAGGTGGGTATTCGGGTGGTTTTGAAGGTCCAAAAGACCAGTCTCTTGATTTGGATTCGAGCAGGTTTTGCTCTTCTCTATTACAGGGTTTTTTTACTTTCGAGTTGGAGCTTGGAAGAGAGTGCGACAATGCTCAAACTTGTTCTGCACGCGGTGTGGTTGACGGATTCTCGCCTCAACTGGTATCCTTAAATCCAATCCAGTGTTCTGAGGAAAAACGAGTGATTCGGTATGTGGTAAGATTTCAGAATGTCAGCTATACTGCATTTAATGAAAATTTTGATCTTAATGCCACGTTAATCGGTGAGGGAGGATGGGATGATAAGAAAAACCAGCTGTTGATTGTTGCTTGTCGAATCTTGGATCCAGTTAACCATTTTGGGAATGGTATAGGAGATTGTTCGTTAAGGTTGAGTTTCAGATATCCTTCAATCCTAACCATCAGAAATCATGCCAAAATTGCTGGCAAAATTTGGACAAACAAAACTATTTATGATGCAGGATACTTCAGAAACATTAATCTCACAAGCATTGATGGAGGGTATGTTGCTGTGTCATTTTCGGGGTTGAGATATGAATACACGGAATTGGATAAAGCAAAGAGATTATGCCGAGTGGAGAAGGTTGAAAAGAAGAAGGGGAATATATATCCAGATGCACGGTCTTACAACATGAGGTTCGACATGTCTGTGGAAAATTCGAATGGGAAAAAGTTTGCTTGGGGCTATACAGTACCTCTATCCATTGGAAATGAGGTCTACCAAGGAGACATGGGGATAGCACTGGCACCAGAATCAGCACTAGTCGCAGATGCTGTACTGGAACCTATTTCCGAACCCCAGAAAAGTAGATCCGGCCCCTTGAATATGAGCTTCATAGTATCCATCACCCCTTTTTATTCCGAATATAATAACTCACGGAGTCAAAGTCAAATCCAGATCACTGCCGAAGGAGCGTATGATTCAGAAACCGGATGGCTCTGTATGGTAGGCTGCAGAAAATTTCCATCTAATGTCAAAAAATCTGATGACAACTCCATAGACTGTGAGATAGTTGTGAACTTCCAGTTTGCTCCAATCAATAATAAAAACGGCGGTGTTATCAGTGGAATCATCAGAAGCACACGAACAAAAACAGATCCTCTTTATTTTGAGGATATGACAATGTCATCTGCTGCATTTTACAGCACTGTGGCTGAACGCTCGATTTGGAGAATGGACTTGGAGATCACCATGGTCTTGATATCCAACACGTTCCTGTGCATCCTTGTGGGGCTACAACTCTTCCACGTGAGAAGAAATCCTGAGGTCGTCTCCAGCATTTCACTTGTCATGCTTCTGATACTTTCTCTAGGATACATGATCCCGCTTGTCCTGAATTTCGAAGCCCTTTTCTTTCAAAACTATAACAAGCAACCATTCATGCTTAGCAGCAAGGGATGGCTTGAAGCTAATGAAGTAACCCTGAGAGTAGTAATAATGGTGGCATTTTTGTTGCAAATACGCCTACTCCAACTGGTTTGGACTGCCAAAACAAGTGAAGGAAATGAAAAGGGCTTGTGGGGTGCGGAGAAAAAGGCGGTTTTTGTTTCGGTGCTGATGTATTTTTTTGGCGGATTACTCACTCTGCTGCTGAACTGGATAAAGAGCAAGAATCAAGAGATGCATTTTTATGTTGAATATGATCAAGTGTACTATTCTATTTGGGGGTACTTGAGATCTTATGCTGGTTTGATTCTTGATGGGTTTCTTCTCCCACAAATCTTGCTCAGTACTTTCTCTGGTTCATCTGCAAAAGCTTTGTCTAATCCATTCTACATCGGCACCAGTGCGGTCCGGTTGGTGCCTCATGCTTATGATCAATACAGGGCTCACAATTTTCCACGAACCATCGTTAATGGAACATACTATTATGCGAATCCCTCCGCCGATTTTTACTCTACCGCTTGGGATGTGATAATTCCTTGTGGAGTGGTTGCACTGGCTGTGATTGTGTTTCTGCAGCAACGACATGGTGGACGCTGGATTCTTCCGAGGAGATTCAGGGAGTTAGAGCTGTATGAAAAAGTTCCCGTGGTTAACAATGAGCTATGAATCATATTTGCATTCAGAACTATAAGATGATATGTCTACTTTTTCAGTGTTTTGCGGTTTAATCAATCTTTAAATACCATAAGTAGTAAGTAGGAGTATATGTGTTGTTAATTAATGACAAGTTTACTGTGCGCATGCTCTGATTAGAAATATCAGACGATAGTTTTCAAAATGGCTTCCCCTTTTTATTCACAAAAAAAGTTTCCCGTCATGGCTGGTTTGAAGTACACCGACATCGATTGCTTATTCGGTAGGATTTCTTCGTTCATGTTTTTGGTAGCCTTTCAACTTCTCACTTAAAAGTTAAAACACTACTAGGGAATGGGACATGTGACCATATGAGAGAAGTAAGGAGCGTGTATTCAGGATAAGACTTGTGTTTTATGTAATGAATGTGATGAATCTGCTGCACATCTTTTCTTTGCTTGTCGGGTATCAAATCGTTTATGGAAGGATATTCGAGAGTGACTGGGAATGAAGAAGATTACAGGCACAGTAACCTCTGTGCTTCGGGCTTTTAGAGGTGTATACAGAGGCAGTTCTACATTGACAAAATTGAGATGCACAGCTCTTGCAGCATGTATTTACCATATCTGGAATGCAAGAGATAGGGCACAGTTAGAAGAGAGGTAGCTTGCATTGAAGGAATCACTCGAAAGATACAGATTCTCACATACCACAAGTAGTTCACCCACGATGCTGGACTCTGGGGTATGCCCTCTTTTTTTTTTTATGGTTCCTGCTCAACCTTATGGCTACCCAGCGCTTTGTGCTTTTGCAGGACATGCGCTGGGGCGTTCGTCTCCTTTGCACAAACACATGTTTTGTCTCGTGCATGGATATTTTAGTTAACTTCGCTTTGCTTAGTTACCGGTTCAGATTATTGTTATCTCCTAGGATGCTCAAGATACTTGTATCAAATCTTTTTACCTCGTTTTTTATGGAGTTTTTTTCGTTTATATAAAAAAAAAAAAAAAAGGAGCGTGGAAGAATTTGAAAATAATGACTATAGTGGATGCTAGCATGGTGTAAACATTTGAAAAAATCGGAGTAATAAAAGTACACGCCGAAAAGTTTGAAGACACGAAAGTTCAATTCGATTAATTAATCGTGACTCGGTTATTAAATAATTTTTATCAGTATTATATTATATTCTATCCAATGGTCAGGACTTAGGAAATAATAATAATCTTTTTCTATTTTATAAAGTAATATATCATCATAATAACTGTATTCGTTAGTTGGTATAGCGAAATATGAAATATAACTCTAACCCTATTTATAGTATCCCTGCTCTACTAATTTCAATTAAATAAAAATTTAGAAAAAAGAAAAAATGACACCAATATTTTTATATTTTATTTTATAAAAAACTTATTTCAGATAAAATTATAGTTATTATTAAATTTTAATATATTCGTGCCACCAACTTGATTTCTAGCGGCCCAAATTGCAAAAAGACTTATTTTTGAGACCCGGCCCAAGTACCCAAAATCTTGCAAAACCCTAACAAATGCGTCATTTATAAATGAATACCCTCACACTTCCCCCTCTCCATCTCTGCTTTTGAAACTTGATCTTCCTATCTATTGATAATGACAATATCATCTGCATCGAAGCTCGTGAATTTACGCGTGCCTGCACTCCAGAACCTCATCCGACGCCACTTGCTCCGCCCCTCCGCCGCCTCTACGAACCCCGTTACAGACGCACATTTCGTCGATCCACCTCGTCTGGTGAAGGAGGACTTCTATCCTCGTTTCCGATCATCATTCGTGACGACGAACTTTGATATCGACGAATCGAATTCCCCGCTATGTTTCAATGCGTCGTTTCGTTTCTCTGTGATGCAATCTGAGGCGGCCAGGAAATTGGGAGAGGATGCTGGGAGTGAATCTGGGGCTTTGGCTAATGGTGATGCCTGTTGTCACCCCAGAGGTAGGAGGGCCTCATATGACTCCGACTCCAATGATAGTGATGAGGATGCCGACCACCGTGATTCGTATGATAGCGATGCACCCTACGGCGACTCTTCTGACGACGATGAATGCTTCAATGAGAACGACGGTTACACCACCTCTGACGAAGATTAGGAGGGTATGCCCCGCAACCGCGCCTACTCCGATTGGACATATCCTCCTCGTCCTTTATTTTGGAGTGAAAGGCACCATATCTAAAGATGCCACATATATTCTTTAATATCCACCAGGTAGCTTGAAATTTCTAGTGTTCCATCCTCCATTTTCGATTTTCTTGGTGTTCATTCTGCACCAATAATTATTGCGTATTTTATTTAATTTTTTGTTTAATTCGGGGCCATAGGCTAGTTTTACAGAATGTCTCCATGCAAACATAACACGGCATTCCGCAAATAATCGCCAACCGAATCAAAATTTTCACAAATGCCGTTTTGTTGTCATACCCAGCAAAAGCAAAAATACCAAACTAGCTGTTAAAGACTAAAGAGTGACGAGTAAACAAAATTTAATATTCGGACAGATCTGTTGGCGTAGAAAGATCATGCTGTCGTGGCAATGTAATTATGCAGAGTTTATAAAGTCTAATTTATTTCATTAATTTTTATTTGATATTTATGTTTTATTTTTTGTTATTTATATTTTTATAAATATATTTTAATCATTGTCTAATGTATAATTATTTTTTCTGTTGATATTTATGTTCTATTTTTTTGTTATTCGTATTTTTGTGAATAAATTTTACAAAATAAATAGAATATAGATAATATAAAATGAAGTTCAAACATCATTATTTTTATTTTGTAATCATTTATTTATCTATTATTATTCTTTGTTTTTAAAAACAATGATATTTTTGGCACTCTGTACTTTTGAAAAAACTTTTTGGTATGATTACACAAAAACTCTTATAATATTATCTCACAGATTAATTTTGTTAACGAATGTCACATATGATTCGAGTTACAAAAAATTATAAAAATATTATTTTTCATTCTTAATATAGACCATGTCAATCCGTCTCACGATACGTGATATCATCTCAGAAGAGATCTACTCATATATATATATATATATATATA
>NW_027358951.1:147540-152708 GCF_012295235.1 Primulina huaijiensis | reverse complement strand
AATACAATATAATAGAGTATGTCTCATGACTTAAAAAGAAAAGTAACACTTTTAATGTAAAAATTACATTTTTTTCATGACTTGAATCGTACAGAATTTCAGGGAAATTTTTTTTGTGTGTAATATAATATAGTTGCCATACAAAAAAATGTACGACGACAATCTTTCGAGACTTCCAGGATAAAGAATTAAAGATACGCATATCAAATGGGAAATACTCTATGGATTAACAGGGGATACATATAGAAAAGCAAGGACGTGTCACTTGGTTATAGATTACATTATACATACATGCCGAGAACTCAATTCCGATTCAAGTCCAATTACTCGAATCTTGTTTGAAATTCGAAGGGATCTTCGGTTGTATGAAATAATGATATTTTGCAACATATAAAACTTGGATCCTAAATCTATAATACACTTTTTTTTTACAATTATAATTTCAGTTTTTGGAAAAAAGGAGGACCAATGAAGAATATGATCATGTTCAAGGAATTTTAATCTATTAACTTATATGATTTTAGGTTTTGATCATCTGAGTTTTAAAATATAGTTTTTATAGACCAACTTGTAATTTTGAGTATTATGGATCAACTATGGATGTGACGTCAAACAAGTCTATAATTTTCACATTAATATTTTCGGTGATAAGTTAACACTCCAAGAATTAAAGTTAAAAACAAAAAAAATCAAAATTTGTATACTGAAACAAAATTTGAAAAATTAATAGACAAAAAACCCCCAAAATAAGAAGTTAGCAGACAAATAAATTATTTTTCCCTTAATGTTTTATAAACATAAATAATGTAATTCACTAAACATTAATTATCGATGCAAGTATATTTCGATATTTTCATATTTATCCCAATCTATTTTTTGGAATATGATCATGATTCTATTTTTTAATTAGATTTAAAAACTAGCATTCAAAATAATTATCAAACTCCACAAAAAAGTAAAACACAGCAAATCTCACTGAAAATCATAATTAAAAAATGTAAATTATGGGTATAAAGCTCAAGAAAAAGTAACAAGAACCCACTCCAGTCTAATGGTCTTAAAAAAAAAAAAAGGTACTATAATGGGCCTGAAGCCCAAGGAAAACGAGGCCTTTAGCCCAGAGAAAAAACATAAGTGAGCAGCAGAAAGGAGAAATGGAAAATCAAACCTGATATTGTCGGTTTCCTGGCCGGCAACCGGCAAACTGCAATGGAAGGGCAGAGCATCCTCTATGAAACCCTAAGCCCTCTTGTCGCCACATCCACGGCGCCTATTCCTACGGTAGATTTCAAATCATACGTCGTATTCCGAAACCTGATTTCTCTCTCCTCTGCCCAATGTGCATCTCCAGAATCCTCCACGGTGGATTACTTCTCTCTCGAGGTTAACGAATTGGAGGAATCTAAAGAGAGTTCAGTTTTAACCGTTCCTCTCCCTCGGACGCCTGCGGAAGCTTCCACGTCGGCGCCAGATAGGACTCTCGAAGGCAACTGGTTTAGCTCCAAATCTCAATTCAAAAGCCCCATGCTTCGTCTCCACCGAGGTTTTAGTTTTCTCCTTTTTTGCTACATTAAACTATGCAATTTAGGTATGCTGACGCTTGAATAAAAGTTTGACTGCGTAATCTAGTAAACTTCACTGCTAATTATAAGATTGTATACGTTCAGAGATACTCGATTTTTGTAATTTTCTCTCGCCAACACCTGAGGAGCAAGGGTACCGAAATGCTGCTGTAGAATCTGTTTTTGATGTTATAAAATATATCTGGCCTAATGCTAAGGTATGTTAGATTTTTGTGCGTATGTGTATTTCGAGCTGTGGAGAAATGTTTTTTTTTTTTTTTTGGGTTAGCTGTGGACAAATGTTTATATGTGTGAAGGTGCGTCTTTCAGGCTGAAGTTTTTGGATCATTTAAAACGGGGCTTTATCTTCCATCTAGTGATATAGATGTAAGCTTGAATCTGTTTATTAGTCATTTCAATGATTTTTGTTACCAATTATTTTCTGAATTATTGACAAATATTCTCTGTTCAATTTGCAAGTTAGAGGTATAATTGTCTGCAAATGTGATATAACTGGCCAAAGTTATCAATTATTAATGAGATGTCATTTTATTTGGGGGCATTAAATGTGAACCATTGAATTCCGTTTTGGAAGGTTTCATTAAGAGAAAATGTATAAATGGCTTATTGAATGAACTTTTGCAAGTTGAATGTAAACCATGAATCTGGATCTGCGCTATTAAGTAGCATTTTTTCGCCAAAGGACACCGGGGAAATTATGGCAGACTACAATCAAAAGCCAAAATTTATGTGCTTATGGATATGGATTGATCAGCAATCACCCTGAGAAGTTCATGATAAATTTAATACTGAGAGAGATGTCAGAATGTGAGCCAAGGGCACTACTGATATTATTAGCTTTTGGCTGTCATCTTGTATTTCTTTACAGTATCATGGAATCTAAAGTTTTTTCATTTCATCAGGAGGGTTTGTGTTTGTCCCAAAATTTTAAATATATCCCTCTTGGACTGGTTTCTGAAGTTAAGTTACATAGATGCTAGATTGCCCTTCAACATATTGATATTTGAAAAGAGAGAAATAAATATACACGCTGCAATGCATCAGGGTCTTATGGCGTGTTCTTATATAAGAAAAACAAGTAGGGATTTATCGTCCTAAGTGTGAGTGGATTTCCCCGTTATAGAAATAACTATTAAAATTTTGATTTTTCCAATCCTAAAAGTTATATCTTTCTGGTTTGATTGTTATCAAATTGATTAAGACCATGGGTGAGCTCTAAATGAATTCCTGCTGGATAGATGTTATGGTAATTCACATTTATCTGATGGATTTTCTTGCGGATTCCGTGGCAGCAGATATCTTGTGATGAGCTAAAACGTAAGCAATCTGACATTGCTATGTGGTAATTGCGCAGGTTGTTATCTTGGGTTCAGATGTAAGTAGTCCCCAAACTGGTTTGTATGCTCTTTCCAGGGCTCTATCTCAAAGTGGGATTGCTAAGAAGATACAGGTATCATTTGTAGTTTGAATTTCACCATTGCTTGGTTTTCCACCGCTTATTCAAAATTTTTATTGTCTTCCTATATCAGGTTATTGCAAAGGCTCGGGTACCAATTATTAAATTTGTGGAGAAGAAAAGTGGTGTAGCATTTGATATAAGGTTAGGCCACTGTTTAGTTAGACTTGATAGGACTATTGAATGGTAATAAATTATAACATGTAGGTTGCCTTGGAGGAAAAATTAGAATGGCATTTGGTATAAGATTTGACTACTAATTTACTGGACTTCAAGGAAATCTTAAATGGTTTGTGAAAAATTTCTATATATTGGCTGTCTCACAACAGTTTGTTTGCCATCATTTTCCTTTTTCCCACAGAAGAATTGCAGTTCATTGCTAAGTATNTTAAAATAATCTTTAAAAAGATTATCCATTTTTCTTTGAAATATCTGAGGTGAATTAGCCAATCCCATTGGTAATACCTCCCAAATATAATGTCCTTGTGGTGTAGAGAAAGCTGTGAATTTCTTGCTTTCTTCTTGCATCCTAATCTGGTAAAATCCAGACTTACAGTCGAACTTAGAGAATATCTTGGCATTGCGTATGCAACTTATTAGATGTTCTCTACTAGGTATAAAATACCCATCAAATTCCAGAATCTTATTAATTTCTTGATAATTAATAACTAATCTGGGTTTTCCTCGTTTTATCTCACCATGATTTCTTACCAGAAAACCTGGACTGCTATATGGTGACATTCCTGCTTTGATTAAACCAAGGTCCAAATGTTCCTTGATTATAATCTGCATATCCCTTTGATCTATGATATTCATTGGGATGGGCTTGCAACGGACAAATTCATACTCTTTGCCTTTCTTAATTTTAAGGCAAGCTTTGAGTTGATTTCTGTCCCACCATGCCAAAGGATCTTCATTGTAATTTTCTTTGATCATCTTCTTGACATTTTCTAAAGATACCTTAGATTCAAACTCTACTTCATTCTGATGTAAAGTTATCTTCAGGTATTCCATATCTTCTGGTTGGAGAGTTTTATCTGCTCTCAACTGGAGCATTGTTTCTCCAAACCTTCTAGAATCTTTCATTTTTGGGTTCAGAAGGTGTCCTGAATCACCACGCTTGCTGCGAAACTGAATCGGCAATTTTCGGTAAAATGCCTCTCTTAGTCTCTGGACTATAATTTTGTGGTTACAAGGAGTTGTAAACACCAATCTTCTAGTCTCATTTTCTTGAGTATAGGATTTGAACATTTGTAGGAAATTGTTTCCTAGTAAAATGTCAGCTCCTGTATCATGAAATTAAATTGGTGGTGTCTTCATTTTGTACCAAGGTGTTTGCCCGGCACCGCCAATCATGATTTCAGTCATCTTAATCCCTTTACATAAGATTAAAATTCTTCTGGAAAAATCTCTTCCAGCAATCTTTGGTAATTCTTCTTCCAAATTATTTGGAAAAACTCCTCGTTTTGCTGTACAAATGCCAGCACCTGAATCAATATAAGCAGCAAAATATTCTGCCTTATATTGTTCATATAACATTTCTACTGGAATGTATATGGAGAATGGACTTGTGGTCATTGGATTTTCCACATCTTATCTTCTGCCATAAACTCCATTCCATACTCTAGACGTTTCCAAGGTTTATGTTCCTCAAGAAACTCTAGTCCAAGAATCAGTTGATCTGATTCTTTTCCTGGAATTCCTGTGATATGAACTTCCAATTCTCCAACTTGGATCATTCCTTGGTAAGTTCCTATCATAGGTTGTTCTAAATAGTAGATGGTATTACAAGGAAATTGATTCCTCTGTTTCGTAATATCAAATACTATTTCGACTTCCTTCCACCCTTGTGGGCATCTAAGCTTTCCTATTGTTGAAAAACTTTTTAGCTCCTGTTGGGTTTCTTGAACATGGGTTTTTCCCTATCTGTAGCTTGTAATCCTATCTCCTTGAAAAGATAGTCTTCTTGATTCCAATCTAAGACTTTGATTCCTTTGTAGAATCGGTTTGTCTTGTATTTGGATATCTGTTTCCTGTATTACCGGAAACTCAACTCGTTCTGGATAAATTGCCTGAGCAACTTTTCCAAATATTTCTGGTATCTCAATGAACTCATTTCTAATAAGCAA
>NW_027358951.1:85898-144783 GCF_012295235.1 Primulina huaijiensis | reverse complement strand
AATACAATATAATAGAGTATGTCTCATGACTTAAAAAGAAAAGTAACACTTTTAATGTAAAAATTACATTTTTTTCATGACTTGAATCGTACAGAATTTCAGGGAAATTTTTTTTGTGTGTAATATAATATAGTTGCCATACAAAAAAATGTACGACGACAATCTTTCGAGACTTCCAGGATAAAGAATTAAAGATACGCATATCAAATGGGAAATACTCTATGGATTAACAGGGGATACATATAGAAAAGCAAGGACGTGTCACTTGGTTATAGATTACATTATACATACATGCCGAGAACTCAATTCCGATTCAAGTCCAATTACTCGAATCTTGTTTGAAATTCGAAGGGATCTTCGGTTGTATGAAATAATGATATTTTGCAACATATAAAACTTGGATCCTAAATCTATAATACACTTTTTTTTTACAATTATAATTTCAGTTTTTGGAAAAAAGGAGGACCAATGAAGAATATGATCATGTTCAAGGAATTTTAATCTATTAACTTATATGATTTTAGGTTTTGATCATCTGAGTTTTAAAATATAGTTTTTATAGACCAACTTGTAATTTTGAGTATTATGGATCAACTATGGATGTGACGTCAAACAAGTCTATAATTTTCACATTGATATTTTCGGTGATAAGTTAACACTCCAAGAATTAAAGTTAAAAACAAAAAAAATCAAAATTTGTATACTGAAACAAAATTTGAAAAATTAATAGACAAAAAACCCCCAAAATAAGAAGTTAGCAGACAAATAAATTATTTTTCCCTTAATGTTTTATAAACATAAATAATGTAATTCACTAAACATTAATTATCGATGCAAGTATATTTCGATATTTTCATATTTATCCCAATCTATTTTTTGGAATATGATCATGATTCTATTTTTTAATTTGATTTAAAAACTAGCATTCAAAATAATTATCAAACTCCACAAAAAAGTAAAACACAGCAAATCTCACTGAAAATCATAATTAAAAAATGTAAATTATGGGTATAAAGCTCAAGAAAAAGTAACAAGAACCCTCTCCAGTCTAATGGTCTTAAAAAAAAAAAAAGGTACTATAATGGGCCTGAAGCCCAAGGAAAACGTGGCCTTTAGCCCAGAGAAAAAACAAAAGTGAGCAGCAGAAAGGAGAAATGGAAAATCAAACCTGATATTGTCGGTTTCCTGGCCGGCAACCGGCAAACTGCAATGGAAGGGCAGAGCATCCTCTATGAAACCCTAAGCCCTCTTGTCGCCACATCAACGGCGCCTATTCCTACGGTAGATTTCAAATCATACGTCGTATTCCGAAACCTGATTTCTCTCTCCTCTGCCCAATGTGCATCTCCAGAATCCTCCACGGTGGATTACTTCTCTCTCGAGGTTAACGAATTGGAGGAATCTAAAGAGAGTTCAGTTTTAACCGTTCCTCTCCCTCGGACGCCTGCGGAAGCTTCCACGTCGGCGCCAGATAGGACTCTCGAAGGCAACTGGTTTAGCTCCAAATCTCAATTCAAAAGCCCCATGCTTCGTCTCCACCGAGGTTTTAGTTTTCTCCTTTTTTGCTACATTAAACTATGCAATTTAGGTATGCTGACGCTTGAATAAAAGTTTGACTGCGTAATCTAGTAAACTTCACTGCTAATTATAAGATTGTATACGTTCAGAGATACTCGATTTTTGTAATTTTCTCTCGCCAACACCTGAGGAGCAAGGGTACCGAAATGCTGCTGTAGAATCTGTTTTTGATGTTATAAAATATATCTGGCCTAATGCTAAGGTATGTTAGATTTTTGTGCGTATGTGTATTTCGAGCTGTGGAGAAATGTTTTTTTTTTTTTTTTGGGTTAGCTGTGGACAAATGTTTATATGTGTGAAGGTGCGTCTTTCAGGCTGAAGTTTTTGGATCATTTAAAACGGGGCTTTATCTTCCATCTAGTGATATAGATGTAAGCTTGAATCTGTTTATTAGTCATTTCAATGATTTTTGTTACCAATTATTTTCTGAATTATTGACAAATATTCTCTGTTCAATTTGCAAGTTAGAGGTATAATTGTCTGCAAATGTGATATAACTGGCCAAAGTTATCAATTATTAATGAGATGTCATTTTATTTGGGGGCATTAAATGTGAACCATTGAATTCCGTTTTGGAAGGTTTCATTAAGAGAAAATGTATAAATGGCTTATTGAATGAACTTTTGCAAGTTGAATGTAAACCATGAATCTGGATCTGCGCTATTAAGTAGCATTTTTTCGCCAAAGGACACCGGGGAAATTATGGCAGACTACAATCAAAAGCCAAAATTTATGTGCTTATGGATATGGATTGATCAGCAATCACCCTGAGAAGTTCATGATAAATTTAATACTGAGAGAGATGTCAGAATGTGAGCCAAGGGCACTACTGATATTATTAGCTTTTGGCTGTCATCTTGTATTTCTTTACAGTATCATGGAATCTAAAGTTTTTTCATTTCATCAGGAGGGTTTGTGTTTGTCCCAAAATTTTAAATATA
Organism: Primulina huaijiensis; assembly: GCF_012295235.1. NCBI lineage: Eukaryota > Viridiplantae > Streptophyta > Magnoliopsida > Lamiales > Gesneriaceae > Primulina > Primulina huaijiensis. The sequence goes on along the minus strand of NW_027358951.1, from coordinate 142,264 downwards.
TCCCTCTTGGACTGGTTTCTGAAGTTAAGTTACATAGATGCTAGATTGCCCTTCAACATATTGATATTTGAAAAGAGAGAAATAAATATACACGCTGCAATGCATCAGGGTCTTATGGCGTGTTCTTATATAAGAAAAACAAGTAGGGATTTATCGTCCTAAGTGTGAGTGGATTTCCCCGTTATAGAAATAACTATTAAAATTTTGATTTTTCCAATCCTAAAAGTTATATCTTTCTGGTTTGATTGTTATCAAATTGATTAAGACCATGGGTGAGCTCTAAATGAATTCCTGCTGGATAGATGTTATGGTAATTCACATTTATCTGATGGATTTTCTTGCGGATTCCGTGGCAGCAGATATCTTGTGATGAGCTAAAACGTAAGCAATCTGACATTGCTATGTGGTAATTGCGCAGGTTGTTATCTTGGGTTCAGATGTAAGTAGTCCCCAAACTGGTTTGTATGCTCTTTCCAGGGCTCTATCTCAAAGTGGGATTGCTAAGAAGATACAGGTATCATTTGTAGTTTGAATTTCACCATTGCTTGGTTTTCCACCGCTTATTCAAAATTTTTATTGTCTTCCTATATCAGGTTATTGCAAAGGCTCGGGTACCAATTATTAAATTTGTGGAGAAGAAAAGTGGTGTAGCATTTGATATAAGGTTAGGCCACTGTTTAGTTAGACTTGATAGGACTATTGAATGGTAATAAATTATAACATGTAGGTTGCCTTGGAGGAAAAATTAGAATGGCATTTGGTATAAGATTTGACTACTAATTTACTGGACTTCAAGGAAATCTTAAATGGTTTGTGAAAAATTTCTATATATTGGCTGTCTCACAACAGTTTGTTTGCCATCATTTTCCTTTTTCCCACAGAAGAATTGCAGTTCATTGCTAAGTATTTGTAATGCGCCTGCACCTATTTTGTTGATGTATTTACTTCATCATGTCTCGCATACATGTTAACACCTCTCTCATTGTCGATAGTAAAGATCGTTATTTTAACGTTTGCTAGTTTTAGGTTTCATCCTTCATTATGTGCTGGTGCATTTGTTTCTTGTATTTTTTCAACTGAAGAAAGAATTGCTGGGTCTTGGGAATGTGTTATTTGTTAATACTTTTCTGATTTGTATACTTTCTGTGTGGTGCATTCACATACTCGTGACTGCATTGTGTGACAACTAAGAACATGTATTGTACTTGGAAGAATACTGCTTCTTGAAGCTTCTTTGTTATGATCTTATTTCCTTGAGTGGGATTGACGTTGTATCTCTTGGTAACAGTTTTGATGCACATACTGGACCAAGAGCTGCTGAGTTTATAAAGGTTTTTTTGCTGTTGATTTATTTCATATTTATTTTCCTGTTGGATTTTTTTTGGTTTGCCTTGATGAAATATTCAAATTATTCGCATTTTTCTTATTATTCAGAATGCTGTATCTAAATGGCCTCCGCTACGACCATTGTGCCTTATATTGAAAGTCTTCCTACAGCAAAGAGAGCTAAATGAGGTGAAATTTCTTACTTTTTATTCTTGTTGACCTGCAAATAGATCTTACATTTCCTACAACTTGCCATTCTTTCTCTAGGTGTACACTGGTGGAATTGGCTCGTATGCACTCCTTTCCATGCTAGTAGCAATGTTGCGGGTAATTGCATTGTTTTTCCTCGTTTCAGGGCTATTAGGTCAATGTTGTTTTTCTCCCTTAGATGTTTTACTCTCCTTTTCAAAATGCCAAATGTAGAAATATTTTTATGCCGTTGTACTAGAAATTACTGTAGTGAGGAGTTCATATGTGAAATATAAAAACATTCAATATATATTCGTTCTTGACTTTTTGACAGAATTCCTATTTGTTGGATATTTTTGTTAATAATATAATTTTTTTCTCCTACCAGAACCGGCATGATCAAGCTTCCCTCGATGATAACCTGGGAGTTTTACTGGTATTATGATGCTATGCTAAAACCTTTCCATTTATGTAAATATTGAGAATCATTTCCCTATAAGTGGCATATTCTCAGGGGTACCAAATTACTTGCTGTTATCAAACACTTAGCTTATCCTTAATTGTAAAGATGAAGCACTACCATATTGGATGATTTAAGTTTTAGAATAATGCATTGATGATGTTGACTTCACAGGAGCAATATTGTTGTTTAGTGATATCTATTAATCCGCAAACTTCTAATTTATGTACTTTTGACAGCATTCATGCCATTATCGTTGACTTCACCAGATCCTGCTCTTTGTCAAGTACCAAATTCAATTTCTTTTTCATTAATTTGCCATTTTGTCTTCAATTTTTGAGAAGTTTTTGGAATGCAAATGTGTTAGATAAACTGCTGAAGAACATGGGGTCCATCCTCCCATTGATTTGTTTTCGCCTTGGAAGTCGTAAATAGCTTAATTTGTTTGAGCTAGTGAAAGATAGCGAAGCAATTTCCAGTGTTTTATGTGGTTCCTTGTGCTTGTAATTTTTATGAGCTTAAAGTATTAAATTTAAGGGTTGTCAATAATCCATGTTTTTTAGTAGCGATATGGCAGCATGCTTCATTTAGTCTCTATACTAAAGATGTGGTAGGTGCATGAGCTTCTGGTGTCATGTACAAAATTTCACGGACTTTCTGGTTTTTGGTGAAATATAGGTGAACTTTTTTGACTTGTATGGCCGCAAATTGAACACGGTTGATGTTGGTATTTCTTGCAATGGTGTGAGCACAACCTTCTTTCCAAAAAGTAGCAGAGGGTTAGAAGTTTTTGCATTATGTTAGGTGGTGTTAATTATTTATTTCTTATTTCTTATTTCTTATTTCTTATTTCTTATTTCTTATAGTGTTGCCTACTATTCAGATTTTCAGTTGAAGGCCGGCCTTCCCTTATCTCAATTGAAGACCCCCAGGTTATGTAATGAATTTTAGTCCGGTCTTCCACCACGTGTCTTTCAAACAAATCCCTGAAGTGAAAGGAAAACTGAAAGCTAGCCATTTTCCCGGAATAATATGATACACCATTTTATCACTTTTCCACGTATTTTTCTGTAACAGGTTCCAGATAATGATGTAGGGAAGAGCTCCTTTAACTATTATCAGGTAAAATTTTTGCAATAATTTTTAGGATCCTCTATTCCTTGTCTTCCTTCATTTTGGTTCAAAAACTGAATTGTTCCTTTATTACTTGCATTATGGTTCACTTGTAAATGATTGCCAGAAGTGTGTCGCCGTACATTAGTTTTTGAAAAGACGACCTCTTGCCCACGTGAATGGAAAAACAAGTTATCCTGTCATAATTTAGTGTTAACGGATGATCAATGCTTATTGTAATCTTTGAACATGCCAACTGGTTTCAGGCTTCTTTCTTGGATTTATGAATTGTTAAGACCGTTGCTCCCGTAGTTTATGGCTACTTCCTTTTTTCCTTGGAACTTTTATCGTCATTGTTGATCTCTAAACCTCTACAGGTCAGATCTGCTTTTTCCATGGCGTACTCTACTCTGACGAACGAGAAGGCTATATTGCGCCTTGGACCCAAGAAAAGCATTCTTGGTGCCCTCATACGACCAGATACCGTACTATTGGAACGAAAAGGAGGGTTGACTGATAATGCAACGTTTAATACCTTATTTCCTGGTGCTGGAGAGCCATTGGAACAACTCTTTGACATTCAGCAGGAGATTTATTGCAACTGGAGGTTAAATGATGAAGATGAAGAGCCACTTCCCCGTGGAAATGGAATTCCTGGCCAGCAGGACATAAAATCTTCCAGGGAAAAAAGGAAGTCCTCTAAGAATAACAATTCTACCAAGGAAGTTAATGGATCTGGTATCCAGGGTGTAGACAGATACGAAGAAAATGGTTCTATGACGGGGTCGAGAAAGAAGAAGAAGAGTGAAAAAAATGGTGATTTGAATAACTCGCGGACAAAGAAACAAAATTGGAAACACCGTCAAAGTTACAATAGCAGTCGGAACAGTCACTATGGATCTCGCTCTTAAAAGTCGCGTCAAGCGTAGCGTAAAAAATTGCGAAAGTTTTGTCCTGGCATACATAGTATGTTGGACTCAGTGGTGTGTATTATTGTCATGCTATTCTTTGGGTAAAAAAAACACACGCGCTCTGTGCTCTTTTGATTTTATGACTTATGTGATCTATTACAGATCGCATAATCATAAAATGTGAAAGTGGCGTTCTATTGTGGAGTTAGCGCTCGTCATATTTAATAGTTGAAACAAATTATTTTATTTTCTTAACCAAGTAATTTTCGAACGTATTTGAAAAGAAAATAGGGAATATTTTTCCATTTTAATTAAATTAACACACTCCACGACGATTACGCATTCTATTCTCTTCTATATATGCAAGCATATATTAATTAATACATATACACACGAGCATATGAGTGACACCTACGTACCCTTTTGAAATAGAAAAAAAATTACAGCATTTCTTTTACCATTTTTTTAATATTGTCTCATATAGAGTTTTTATTGAGATGAATTATGATGATGTTAGAAAATTAGTTGAAATTGATACATATGACAATCAAATAATGGTGTAATAGAAATGTGAAATTTGATACATATGATAATTAATTATTATTGATGTAATAGAGAATTCACCCATTGAACTTCAGCTGACACCAAACCAGCGGAACCTATCAACAACTTCCATCTTCCCAGTATAATGTATATACAATTTTTGAAAACCCTAGTATATAATATTGTTTAGCAACGAATATGATTAATCGCGGACCTCTGTTATATAATTAATATTTAAATAATTTTTTAAAGAGAATAAAGTATAATTTTTTCCCCCGAAAAAGAGTACTACTAAATGTGCATCTTTACACAATCGACGATTCAAAGGCATAAGTCGCTCATCTTTCCTAACAACAATTTCGAATGCCGATCTGCGACTCATCGCCGAGCTCCAGCTACACTAAGTCTTGGGTTCACTGTCCGGCGGGCGCGCTTGGTTCCCATGCATAGTATCGCCAATCGGTAAGGTTCCGGAGTGGAGTCATCGGAATTATTCCTTCTCGATATGTGTCCTCTGGCTTTCGAGGCAAACCCCTCGTTCAAATCCTCGACAAGCCTATGATCCAGGTACTTTTTGGACTGTGTTGCCAATTTCGGTTGCTTATGTTTCCGGATCAATTGGGTTTACGATTATTTTGCCATTGCTCATTTGATTTCTTTTACTTTTTGCAGAGAACATGGGAAAGAGCAAAATTGGCTGCGACATTGGACCATGTGCGTAAGGATCGATGTGTTTGGCTCAATTCCGTCAGCTCAACCGTGAGAACTTCTAACTTAAGTATTTGGTTTTTGTGATGGGTGATTCGGGGCTTCGTCATTTGAGTAGTTGTGGCGACAGATGACTTATACCTCAATTTCCATATTTGCTTCGTCTGGGGATTCAGGTATCAAACTGCCATCATTATATTGCACATGTTTCGCTTGCTTCATGTATCCAATATAAGACTCAGATCATAATATATGCTATGATATTGATGTTTGTGCTGAGCTTTGATTCTAAATATCTCAAGTCTATGCCGNTGTCAAGGCTCGACTGAAATCTCGATCTGCCAAGTTGTAGGCTATCATTGGATAGATTACTCCTACAATCTTGCCTGCACAGAGATTTCCTGAGATAGTTCCCAGCACTGAATCTTGAAGGTTCCCCATTCTTTTATCGCATATAGCAATATCAATGGGTGAATCTATACCTTCTTTAAAAGTAGTCCTTGCTACTTCGATCTTGAGTTTTTGTAATTCCTCCTTAATTTCTTCAGAAGGAATTAACTGCATCTCCATTCTATTTCCAGTAAGTTCCATTGGGATTGTCATTTCCCTTCTAGAAACTTTATAGATCAGATGATGCTTTCTGTTTCTTAGGCCAAGATTTCCTAAGAACTTTTCTACCTGTCCTGCAGAGAATCATTGATATCTCTGTAGACTAGGATTTTCTTTCATGATCATTTGGACCATGTTATGAGATATTGTTGTCTGGCTAAAGAACCCAGACAAATCCTCATGTGTTTCGTGTCAAAACACCTCGTTTTCAGTCAAATTCTGATTCAGTTCCATCAGATTCTTCCTGACTTAGGACTTCTTTTTCTTCATATATACTTTCATCTGAGGCAATGTCCTCAAATCGGTATACCTGAATAAGATCTTGGTAAAAACTGTCTCTTCAATATCCGGAGTTGAATCGAAGCGTTTAATACCTCTTTTTTCATTTTCTGGACAGTTAGTCGAGATATGTCCTCTTGCTCCAAATGTCCAGCAATTACAGTCCTTAAAACTCTCATTAGCTCGTTTATTAGCCCTTCTGAAAGTTTTCTTTGTAGGTGTTCTTCCTGTCCTCCGAGATGTACTCGATGCTTGGGAGGATATCCTACTCCTTGATGGTCCGCTTCTTTGTCCAGATTTATAAGATCTGACTTTTTGTCTAGACCATACTGTTCTTGGTTTCCAAGAACTTCTTCCACTTCTAGCATAAGGATGAGTTCTGAAACTTTTCCTTCTATGCTTTTGTGGTTTACTTCCAATAATTGTTGGAAGATCATTTTCTTTACAACACAAAGGAGTACTTTTATTAATACCCCTTAATCATTTGTAATTCTTTTGTAATGCTTCCAAATGACACCATTCCGCCAATTTTCCTTTGAGGAAAGAAGCTCTTCGTGCCAATGTATCTGGATTTCCAGGTACATATTCCCTTATGAGCATTTCTCTCCAGGGACTGGGCATTTTTGCGAAGAAAAGCTGCATAGCTGTATCTTCTTCAATTCCTGAATTCCATCTATATTTAGTGAATAACATAATGTATTCATCTACTAAACAGATGTCATGTAATTCAAGACTATACAGAGCTTGAGTATATTTCTTCCTCTTCTCTGTGTCTTGATTATTAAAATAGTCTACCCCTATAAATTGTGCTTTAAATATNAAGTGGCGTTCTATTGTGGAGTTAGCGCTCGTCATATTTAATAGTTGAAACAAATTATTTTATTTTCTTAACCAAGTAATTTTCGAACGTATTTGAAAAGAAAATAGGGAATATTTTTCCATTTTAATTAAATTAACACACTCCACGACGATTACGCATTCTATTCTCTTCTATATATGCAAGCATATATTAATTAATACATATACACACGAGCATATGAGTGACACCTACGTACCCTTTTGAAATAGAAAAAAAATTACAGCATTTCTTTTACCATTTTTTTAATATTGTCTCATATAGAGTTTTTATTGAGATGAATTATGATGATGTTAGAAAATTAGTTGAAATTGATACATATGACAATCAAATAATGGTGTAATAGAAATGTGAAATTTGATACATATGATAATTAATTATTATTGATGTAATAGAGAATTCACCCATTGAACTTCAGCTGACACCAAACCAGCGGAACCTATCAACAACTTCCATCTTCCCAGTATAATGTATATACAATTTTTGAAAACCCTAGTATATAATATTGTTTAGCAACGAATATGATTAATCGCGGACCTCTGTTATATAATTAATATTTAAATAATTTTTTAAAGAGAATAAAGTATAATTTTTTCCCCCGAAAAAGAGTACTACTAAATGTGCATCTTTACACAATCGACGATTCAAAGGCATAAGTCGCTCATCTTTCCTAACAACAATTTCGAATGCCGATCTGCGACTCATCGCCGAGCTCCAGCTACACTAAGTCTTGGGTTCACTGTCCGGCGGGCGCGCTTGGTTCCCATGCATAGTATCGCCAATCGGTAAGGTTCCGGAGTGGAGTCATCGGAATTATTCCTTCTCGATATGTGTCCTCTGGCTTTCGAGGCAAACCCCTCGTTCAAATCCTCGACAAGCCTATGATCCAGGTACTTTTTGGACTGTGTTGCCAATTTCGGTTGCTTATGTTTCCGGATCAATTGGGTTTACGATTATTTTGCCATTGCTCATTTGATTTCTTTTACTTTTTGCAGAGAACATGGGAAAGAGCAAAATTGGCTGCGACATTGGACCATGTGCGTAAGGATCGATGTGTTTGGCTCAATTCCGTCAGCTCAACCGTGAGAACTTCTAACTTAAGTATTTGGTTTTTGTGATGGGTGATTCGGGGCTTCGTCATTTGAGTAGTTGTGGCGACAGATGACTTATACCTCAATTTCCATATTTGCTTCGTCTGGGGATTCAGGTATCAAACTGCCATCATTATATTGCACATGTTTCGCTTGCTTCATGTATCCAATATAAGACTCAGATCATAATATATGCTATGATATTGATGTTTGTGCTGAGCTTTGATTCTAAATATCTCAAGTCTATGCCGAGCTGCCACCAACACCGCTCCAACTGGAAGAAGATCTTGAGCAGCCGAAGGTCCTTGAAAATGGATACAAAATGAAGGTGCCGGCAAGAATTGTTACCCTTGTTACTCTTCTATTTTCTTAATTTCCCTCACAACAATTTAAATTATTCGGAGGATTACTAGTCACTTTCCGCGATCTGCGGGTGATAAAAGTTGACCATGACTCCCATGGGGTTGATGTACCAGAAGATGTGGAGAAAAATAGAACATTACATTCGCAAAAGAAACCCGTCTTAGTTGCATAAACGCCTACAAATTAAACAGCTTCTTTCTTATGTTACAGCCACCTTCTTGTAGCCTTCACATCCTCGTGTTTTTATATTTCTCAAGTGAATGGCTTGAGGATAAGGGTGTGTTAAGATTTCATTTCTGGTGTTTGGGGAGGGGCTTGTTTGATAAATTTGAGTTTTTTTAATTAAAAAAAATATTATATTATTTTGTGAATAATGGAATTTAACTTAAAAAATGAATATTTATGTTGAAAGATCTGGAATGTGAAAATGAGACGCAAAATGGGATGATGAAACAAACACAACCAAATTAATAATGATTCATAGTCGTGGAAAACTTTGAATATTTCTAAGTGATATATGATTTCATAATTAATTCGTGTGTTTATTTCCTGCATCAAGAAAATATTTCATTTTGGGTCTGTAAATAATAAGCGGGGCCCAAATAGGCCAAATCCAATAGCTGAAACGGACATGTGTGGCGCACGTGATCCATTAACAACAATGAACCGAAGCAACTCCTCCTCGTCCTCATCCCTTCATAGCATCAAACAAACTCCACTCCACCACAAGCGCTCACTCACTTCCCATTTATCCACACCTCTCACGCACCAGCACATTTACTGTGTGAAACAATATTCTCTCCATGGCTGGTGTGCTGGAAACCCTAGCTGTCCCACGCGCCTCCTCTCTCCCCTCGGCTTCCTTGGCTCCAAGTGCCGGATCCGCCGCATCTCGCCGCTCCGTGGTCCTATTCTCTGGATTCAGAGGTCTTAAGATCCAGTCGACTCGCTCTTCCACGTCGCCGAATTTCATTTCGAAACCTACTGGCCGCGGTGGTCGAGTCGTCTGTGAGGCACAAGACACGGCTGTCGTAGGTTAGGATTCTTCTTCCTCGTGTGTTTCTGGCTGAATACAACGTTTTACTATTTTGTGGATGAGGCTTGATTTTTGGTGTGCGTCGGTTAATTGGATGTCGCTGAAACTCTGTTGCTGTTGTGTGTGATAACGTCAACTGATTTGTTGCTTTGACTGGTTTAACAGGGACACTATGTTCAGTTCTAGGAGCAAAATTGATATGTAGTTGGCTAATCTTTTATGTCGTTTTTATCTGATGGAATAGTTTTAGTATGAAAGTTTAAACTCGATGCTTGTAGCTGTTGGAGCTTGTAGATTCCTATGGCTTGAAGCTTGGTGATGAAATGTCGACGATGAGAAATTGATTCTCTTATGTTCATGGCGTGTGTTCGTTATACCTTGAATTACATTTGATTCTTTCTATTCAATTACACCATTCAGTAATTTTGGTTGTCTTTTTCCTTGGCTTGAGTTGTGATGAATGTGTTGTCAGTCAAAGTAATTGTACTTGGTTGAGGATATTGCTAGGATACCTGACATGCTTGATTTTGATATTCTTCATTATCAGTCTCTGTCAGCTCTCATTTCCACTTCCCCTCCTACCGTTTTCGTTTTTGCGCTTTCATTATCAATCTGTGGTCTGCAAAAAATAACCTATAGTTTAGCCAGTTACAGGCCGATCCTTTTTAACAATAATTTTCTGCATTTCTTGTTAAAGGCGGCTGAATGATGAATCTTTTACCCTCTTATTGGCTCAAAATATCTTTACTGTTAAATAATACAGTACATTCAATTGTGAAAATTATTGTGAATCTTTTTATTGTGCTGTAATAGTTTCGCTTGCTCTAATGTTGAGTATGAACAACAGCATCATCTTTATTTCTTTAAACTATAGTGCCTGCTGTTACTGATGCAACCTGGCAATCTCTGGTGATCGGGTCTGATTTACCTGTTTTGGTTGAATTTTGGGCTCCATGGTGTGGACCCTGCCGCATCATACACCCCGTCATCGACAAACTGGCCAAGGATTATACCGGAAAACTCAAATGCTACAAGGTTAACACCGATGACAGCCCTTCAATAGCAACTCAATATGGGATCCGAAGCATCCCAACTGTCTTAATCTTCAAGGACGGGGAGAAGAAAGATGCGGTCATAGGTGCAGTTCCAGAGTCGACACTAACTACCTGCATAGAAAGATTCGTGTGAAATGGTAATTCTACAAGTCTGTCTTCAGGGAAGCTCTCTCTCTCACATTTGTCTCTTTCCTTTTACCCACTGCAACCATTGCTCTAAGAAACTATAGATAAATTTCATGTATAGTTGATGAGTGTTGATCCACTTTATGTCATGTTTTCTACAATATAATGTTAATTATTAAATTATTTGTATCCTCAATGTTGCTTTGCCCGATTCTTCCAATCTGATTCTGATCTTGTATATTTTTCTCGAAGATCATCTTTTATTCTCACCAGGCACCATCAATGAAGTTGGATACAGCTTCACCCCATTTTCAAGATTACTTATTTGTAATCTCGTTTCTCCTGATAATAAATGACGCCCCCGACTCGACTCTTGAGTTTTGAACTATTTTCAGCTACTATGCAGTAGTAGCCTAATGCCTATACTATGATCGATCACATGGACCCGCCCACCTTTAAACGATCTTGAGTTGGAAGGGCCGAAGCCCAAGTTATATATTACCTGGAGGAATTGTTAAGAAAATGCTTTGCTTTTGTCTGATGACCAGTAAATGAATTCGAGAAGAGGAAATTAAAATAACAAATGGATTTAATTTAATATTTCTGTTTCATGTACACCCCGAAGTTTGAGGTCAATCCCTGTAAGTAAGAAAATGTTTTCTGCACTACCTGATTCACAAGGAAATTTTTCTTGCACTCTATGGGCCTATATGTCCTTTGCAATGTAAAAAATATGCACAAATAATTTAATATATAGTGTATGTTTATAAGTTTTAGTACCAACTATTTCAAATCTTATATAAAAAGAGGTGTACGGAGTATAAAAATATTTGACATGTATTGTGCTTTACATATCATTTCTCTAAAATTGAAAGTGTAAATCATCATTTTGTATCCAATTTGAGTTTATTGATATCATAAAATAGTACTCGAAGATGTCTGATCTATATGTTGATTTAATATTTTTTACTTAAACATTTCTTAAATTAGTACTCGAAGATGTATGGTAAGTGTTGATATTGATATAAAAAAAATCAATTAATATTCAAAATTTTATTTTTCATACCATATCTGAATAATTGATACTAAAATATTATATATCATTAATATAATTTTAATATTTTGTATCGATTTTTATTCGTGAAAAGACATGTAAGCTCCGAAAGTAATTAAATTTTTTTGTACAAATTTGGGAGTGCATAAATATTTTTTTCATGTTAAAGACTAACTCCAAAATATAAGAAGATGTATTGGTTCTAGATTTTTAGTGACATTTGTGGAGTTTAAATGTTCACGGGTATTCAATATATATATTTTTTATATACTCTATAAAAGTAGAAGTATCCAATATAAATTTTTGTAGACTACTCTCCAAAAGTCTAGAGGCGTTCAAAATGTCAATAGATTTTTAACAAATTCATGAAATTCTTTTAAGTAAAAGAATTAAATCATAAGGTACAATTATAAAATGTAAATCAAGACTTGAATAAACATTTAATTGAGAAATATTTCAAACTCACATACTCATTTTCATTAATATTAAAAAATAATATCAATACAAATACTAATCAATTAATTCTTTCTCCTCCATACATTTTTCCTTTGGACTTTTTAAAGGCATATTTCTTTTATTGCTAATAATAATTCAAAATCAAAATTATTAATATTATTCATTTTATTTTTCGAGTTCTGGTCACGAAATTTCGTGTAATTTAAAATTATATTTATTAAAAAAATTAATAAAAATTTATTACACTAGATAACAGAAAATTATAATATTTTATTGGCTCATAAATTGAAAATAATAATAATTATTTTAAATAAGTAAATTTAGTTTTTTAAATTAATTATTATATAATATGTTTAATTATTTTCTATAATTTTAGTTAATCTATTTCTTAATTTTGATTATAACACAAAATTCATACATAAGATATAAATTTTTTTATTCACATGTGTGTACATATATGATTAAACATATTGAATTGTTTATCATCAACGTAAATTAAGTCAATACTTAAAAAATATTTATATTGAAAAATAAAAAATTTTAACTAAATAAAATTTATTATCGGTTAGTTCAAAGAAATTTAAAAAAACCATAATTATAAATTACATATTTAACTAAGTTCTATGAAAAAATTTACAAATGTAAATAAAAATTTTCTAAAATAAATCTATCAGCACAAAAGTCTATTATTTTTAAAAAAATCAATATACTTCATAATATATTTAAAGACCATTTACCCAAAAAAGAAAGTCCTATATATTTAATTAGGAAAACAACAAAATATAATATCTATGAGATGAGGGTTATCCTATGCAATCCATGTTTGTTGATTATAAGCTAGATATTATTAATGTATGGTATAGATATATTAGAAAATGCAGATTATTTTATTCATTAAGCCATTTTACCGTATCTCAATTGATGACTATTTGTGACGTTATTATCCTTTCCTAGCGATTTTGCACTAATTCGAGGACGTCTGGTTGAATTTTAGTGCATCATGATTATTGCTACAAACATTATTTTTTATAAAAAAAATATTATTTTTATGATAAATTTGTATGGAGTTGATTCATCTCAAGACTAAAAATATATGAGATCGTCTCACAAAAGATCTATTCATTCAACATAGTAATTAAAGTCTATCGGCTGCTCGTCCACGGTTCTAGCAATTGATTTTTATGATTAGGACTTATCGCTCACAGATATAAAATTTTATTATCAAACATTATCCAAAAACAATTTTGGGAAAAAAAATGTAACATATATAAAAGTACAATGTTAAGAACCTCGTTACGATATCATAAATCTCTTCAAAAAAAATTGAACCGAAAATAGACAGAGGTAAAATGAAGAGCATGTATTACAAAAGATGCAAGTCAGGTCTTGAAGAAAGTAATTAAATGCTTTATATCCAAAGGAACAAGAAATTTCACGAAATGCATCAGCAGAAGTAGTCGCATCCTTTATTTCTCCATTTCCCATGAAATATAACTATCTTTTGGGATGTAAATAAACAAGAGAATAGATAAATCAAACGAGATCGTGGAATGAAGCAATTCAAATTACAGAGAAAGATCAGCCAAGTCAAAAGTTCTTGAAATTGCTTTGCACCAAGAATCCACCTTCTTCTTCCTCAATTCCTCATCCATGATGGGGACAAACTTGGTGTCTTTTTTTGCCTTCTCGCCTGAAGAAAATATTTCGTCTTCAGTCCAAACACCAACAGCTAATCCAGCAGCATAAGCCGCCCCAAGAGCAGTTGTCTCTATATCACCTGGTCTCACAACTGGGTTTCCTATCAAGTCCGCCTGTACATCTCAAAACCAGACTTTTAGGAATTGATTTCATAACTGTGTCCTAAAGAAACCGTTAGGAACCAGAGTTGCAAGAAGGTAATACCTGAATTTGCATCAGTAAATTGTTGACGGTGGCACCACCATCCACTCTAAGTAAAAACTCTCCTTTCTCATTCTCAGCCTCGCCCTTCTCTCCAGCGTCCTTGTTCATCGAATCCAACACATCTTTCACTTGAAAACACATGCTCTCCAGCACGGCTCGAGCAATGTGGGATTTGTTTGTAAACCTAGTGATTCCTATACAAACCCCACGAGCATCATCACGCCACCATGGCGCAAATAAACCATTAAATGCAGGTACAAAATATACCCCCCCAGATGAGTCAACCTGCAAAGCCAACTCCTCAATCTCACTAGCAGTTTTGATTATGCCTAGACTGTCCCTAAGCCATTGAACTGCCGCACCAGCTATGGCAATCGAGCCCTCTAGTGCATAGTTTATGGGGGCTTTTGGCCCGAGTTTATAAGCCAAGGTCGTTAGAAGCCCATGTTTCGACTGTACTATCTCTTCCCCGGTATTAAGAAGTATAAAAGCCCCGGTCCCATATGTGCTTTTAGCTTCGCCTTTCCGGCATGCTTGCCCCACCATTGCTGCATGCTGATCACCGAGACATCCAGAAATCGGGATGCCAGGTATCGGCCATCCTTTGCTTATATCCCCAATTATCTCAGCATTACTGATAATTTTAGGCAAGATCTCAACTGGGATCCCCAGAGTATTCAAAGTTTGTTTATCCCAATCTAGTGTTTTGAGGTTCATTAACATGGTTCTGGAAGCATTTGACACGTCAGTGACATGCAAACCATTTTCTTTTCCTCCTGTCAAATTCCAAATCAACCATGTATCTATGGTGCCAAACAATGCATCTCCTCGTTTCACCGCCTCCTTTACGGCTTCCACATTTTCCAACAACCACAACAGCTTCAAAGCACTGAAATAAGTGCTTATTGGCAAACCACATGTCTCTACAAAATGAGTTCTTCCACCTGGTAACTCTTTCTCCAATTTTCTAGAAGAAAAATACAAAAAAGAAATCCCACACCAGTGTCATCTAACAATAAAGGTTCTGAACTATGCAATCCAGAAATGGAAATCTATTTGACATGAAAATATAAAATTATTTGGCAAATCACACATGAATTTTTTCTTCAGGGTCACTTCCACGAGTCATGACCAGCCTCTTTTCACTCAGTGGTGCTTCACGATACAAAGTCCGTCATATGGTAATTAATCAAAGAAATGCTAGTGAATGAAAATTTATGCTTTTTTCCCAATAAAAGCTTCAGAACACACTTCTCAACACCAAGATGACAGAAGTAATCATAGCCCAATTCGGATACTATCGCTAAACAACAAAAGAACAACAAGTAGGCTAAAAGTAATTATATCTTTGATCCAAAATTGAAGAATTACCTGCAGATAGAACTGGTACGTGCATCCATCCAAACAATAGCATTGTAGAGAGGGGAGCCGGTGGATTTGCTCCAAACAACAGTTGTTTCTCTCTGATTCGTAAGACCGATGGCTTTCAATCCACTGTCAACATTACAGCCTGCAGCTGTGGCTTTATCAACAGCCTTTGCAATACAGAGTCTCACGCTTTCGAGAATCTCCATTGGATCATGCTCAACCCATCTACAAAATACTCAAAATCAACCACAATGGTACTTCCTACTCGAAGTTCATTAATTTATATTAAACATATGCTCTTATTAACAGGCCTCTGAAACTGGATTTGTTAGCTGAAAATACATCAGTTACCAAAACTGTTTATTCAAAGAAAAACGCATACAACCCAGAAAACAAAACAGCTATAAACCACGAGAAAATTAAAAAAAAAATGCAATCTTCAAACAATTTAAAGTTAAAAGAATTTACCCAGATTGAGGATAGAACTGGGTGAACTCGACTTGGTGAGATCCAATGGGCTGCGCGGCCCGATCGTAGATTATGAATCTTGTGCTGGTGGTGCCTTGATCGATCGAACCAACGAATACATCTTCCCCGGACATTTTGGTAGCGGTATCAGTTTCTTGAGAATGGCGATGGTGTTGAATGTTGATCCAAGGATTTTATTGAATAAAATTTGCGCGATGATTTGATATCATTTATAAATTATTATTTAAAGATTGAATATTTGAACAGTTGTATCTTCACTGATTCCAATTTTCCCTTTATATGGATACATGGATTTTATCAAATTTTTGTGTTGACTTTGGATAAGACTGACGTTCCTGTTTGTTAAACAGTGGTTGGCTGAATTTAATATTCCTGTCATCAATCATTATGTATAAACCTATTAGAGGTTTTTTTTATTATTATTATGAGTGATATATTCATTCAAAAATTTAAAAATTTTGATGTAATCAAAAATTGTGATTATCCGATTACTCTGCAGGTTTGTAAATGAATCCAAGTAATCTTAAAAAGATAATACAGCTAGCTCGTAAACGAATCCAAGTAACTAGTGGAGAGAAATCTTTGTGGGATATCACATGTGTCATAAACAAACGTCAGAGGCGCCGGGGTCGGGGTCGGGGTTTTTTCGACATAGACACTCCGACGTTCAAGTTAGAAAATAATTTAAAGATGTTATTTAAGAACTAAAAATTTTTAAGTATAAAATCATCCACTTCTTGAATAATGAGAATCCTCCCCTATTTATAGATCTTTTTGTAGTGCATAACGGGTTTCAGCTTTTATAATTAATTTAGGACTCAATAATGAATTGAATAATTAAATTGGGTCATTACTCATCAAACATAGAAATAAATAATTATTAAATTTGAAAATAAAAAAAATTTTTATAATAGATAAGTATAAAGTTATTTGCATTCATATTCTGACAGTTATATTCATTATCAAATATAAAAATTATAACATTTCAATGGAGATGAGTGTCAAATATATAAAACATAGAGAAAGTTAACGAAAATTACTCGATAAATATTTCAACTATAGTCACACACCACGCCCAAAGAACTACGGATATTTTATGATGAACACAGCATACACATGAGATAGTTTTAGAAAAGAAAATGCAAGCCTTAGATAGTTAATGACATGGATCAATAAAATCAGATACCAAAAAAATTTATCACCTTGGAGGATCTTAAAAGGTTTTTTTTTTTTAAATTTAATATTTTCACGTATTTTTTTTTATTTCCTAAATTATGGGGTGGTATTTCCTAAATTATGGGGTAGAGAGGGCTCGAACTTAAGTTATTTAAAGGGAGAACGTGGTTGAGACCATTTAAGACAAAGTCCGGTGTCAATATTTTCACGTAATTAATATGAAAAAAGAAAGGCTTATAATTTTTAATTTTCGAGGAATCATAATTTTCGTGATCTTTTGGAGGAGATCACGCGAGGCCCGTGAATCCAATTTTCTGTTTTTTTGGGGGGAAAACTGAAAAAATCCACGATATTTTTTTGTTTCTACGCATGATGACGTATTAAATATTTGGACTACTTATTAATTGTTTAATGTTGTGGTTGACTCCTTTGTTCAACCTTATCTAACCTCATAGTGGATCGATTTTATGATATTAATTAGTTTTTATGAAAATATTTTATTCATTTAAAAATATAATATTTTTAAATGTAATTTACTCTACTTCAAACATTCAAAAATTCACGTATTATCTCTACAAATCACACATTTAATGTAATTTCATTATCTTTATCCAAATAATAATCAAGACTAACAAAATTTTATAAAACAACTAAATCTATTAATGATCATGATTTATATACATAATAATAATTATTTCGTCGTTTGCTAGTAGTTTTAATTCACATATATTGTATATAAAGATTGATGCTCTTGGTGGCTTGGCTTTATGTTACTAATTAATTTTTACGAAAATAACTTATTCATTTAGATAAATGATATTTTCACATAATTTACTCATAATTATAATATCTAATCTACTTAAAAAATTCACACATGTAGTTAACAAATAATACTTATATATATAAATAAAAACTCTTATGAGATGGTTTCATGAGTCAATTTTGTAATATGAATTTTTTATTTGAATAATATTTTTTTATGTCAAATATATAAAGTTTATACTGATTAATTTAATCTCTTGATATTCTTTGATAACAATTTTACGCTTCATCCGTGGCATGGCAGAACAATTTGATGGAGTGACTTTGAGAATAAAATAAATAAAGAGAAGCTACGGATGGATAAGATTTAAAGGGACCCAATGGAAGGCTTCTGCCCATTTCATCTTTATCCACTCCTCATGGCATTGAGGAATCAATTAGTTTTTTTTTTTTTTTTTTTTTTAAGATTCAATTCGTTGTGCAATTAAAAAAAATGAATTTTTAGGGAGTTTTCTATGTGTATATATACATCGAAAAATCCCTAAAATATACATAATAATTAATTTATTAAAATGTCCATTTATCATAAGTCTCAAGTTTGAGATTATCTATTGAGTTCGAGTTTAATTATAACAAATCTTTCTATCAAGTTGAATAAAATTGTTATAATAAATAATAATTCCCGTATGAGACGGAATAATAATTTTTTATGAATTGAGTCAGACAGAAGATATATCTTATAAAATTGACCTGTTAGACTATCTTATAGAAGTTTTTGCACAATATGTAATGGCGAGGTTTAAAAAATTTATCAGAATTTTATTTTTTACTATGTAGATGTTGTGATTAATACATGTGCTTGAGTTATTTTAAACCTGTTACTTATCATTAAACCAAAATAATCGGTTATATTTTCCATGAGATGGGAAATGCAAAGTATTAGTCCCGTACGAAGTTTGTGAATAAGTGATTGTCTGATAATGAGTCAGGGATATCAATAATTTAAAATCTAGCAGATAATAAATTTGTTTAAGGAAAGCATGAAAACATGGTGTGAAAGACTAAACTCATTGTTTAGCCTAGCAATGTAGATTCCAGTCTATGCATGAAACATGATCTTCAAATAAAGTATAATATCTTCATTAAACTCAATCAAACCAGAAAGAAGACAAAAATGAAAAGTTCACGCAATTGAGATTTAAAAAAAGAAAAAAATTGGAGAGTGGCGAACCAAACATATGATGGGTCAAATTTAATTCATTAAAAAATCACGAGAACAGGCATATTTTGAGCAATTAGACTAAACTAAATATAGAAAGATGGAAGAAGTAATTAGCGTCAAGCACAATACAATGAACAATATTTCATATAATAATCGGGAAATATATACACTCAAATGTTAGTCGTCTTATTAAATAAAAAAAACTATTAATAGCAATGTCGATTCAAAATTTTAAAATTGTACGATTGATTTCAAATTTTGTAAACCGTGGAACACCTTAATATCGTCTCATAAAATTTTTTATGTTAAATAAATTTGTAACCATTGATAATAGAAGGACCCTTAATTTTTTGTGTTAGTTTTTTGGGTATGTCAACTATTATAGAAGATGTTAGCTTAATTTTGTATGCCTAAGTGAGGTTCTACTCATACATTAACGTGTAGTTCACATAAATAAAGTCCACAAAAGTTTAATCTAATCTTGTTCGAGATTCTGAGAATCTAGACCTGTCAAATCAGAACTTCATTCTTCTCTTATAAATATCAGGTTTTATTCATTGTTTATTCATTCATATACTCACTCTCTCTGAGCACACACAGTATTCTCAATTTTATGTTATCTGATTTAAGCATCGGAAGTGCTACGCCGAAACCACTTTCCAGCCCCCTTCTAACATTCTTGTTTGTGCTTCCAAAATTCGAAGGTCTGATTTGAGTTCTCCAAGTGAAGATCCCATCTCCTAACTGCCCTAGTAGTTCAGCAACATCAAAAACTAACCATTGTAGATAGGCAAATGTCGATATCAATAAACGTACCAAACAATTTAACAATGTAATATATGACAGCGACGTTACAGTTCTTGGAATTGAAAAATATAAATTGTGAAAATACAGACTTTGTTATTCCAATTTAGTGTTATTAAAACTAAAAGTTAAAAGTTTGATCGTTGCAGCCTAAATCGACAATGTAATATTTAGAGTTGGGTTTGATTTGATTTTTGATTCGTGCCCTCACTGTCTACCCCTAATTATTAATTATTAGTATTAGTTACTATGCACATGCGATGCGTGTATGTACAATCTTTTTTATTATTATCGATGGACTAAAGTGAAATTTGACAAAATTATGGAGGGACTAAATTGATATGTGAATTGTTGAAATAAAAATAAATAAAAATAAAAATGTGTGTTTAAATTAAAACAAAACAAAAAATAAAAAACAAAAGTGTAATATTAATATCATATAAAGATAAAATAAAAAAAATTGATATCTTCTCTAAATAGTTATTATCATGTACTCACAATTAATATAACATATAGATATAGATATAGATATAGATAAAATATGGACAAAAAGTCTTTTACATTTAATTGTTTGCAAATTGGAGTGCCAAAGATTGATTGGCGGAACCTCCAATGGCGCGTGTGATGTAGTCTCTTCAGCAAATGAATATCCTACAACGCGGTCTACCTAGGGAGCCAGGGAACCAGCCGCTTTATACGGTGCGAATCTCTTTCTCCAACCCCATTACCCTCAACTGATCAATTATCCGCCATTGTTGTACCGTTTCCTTTTTCTCTATCTCTATACCATATACATTGCTGCAGCTGTACTCTCTCCCTCGATATTTTCCTTTTCCAATCGTTTATCCTGGTACGATTTATTTCTTAGTATTCTGGAATTCTCAATATCTTTATCTATGCATTTATTTACCTGTTTCGTGTTTTCTTTGAGTTTTGGCGGTTTATTTTTTTGATATTGATCTCTTGGGGTTTTGTTGCCTTGTTATGGACTGCTGTCATTTCATGTTTTGAATTTTTTTTTTTAATGAACTACGTTTATGGTTACGAATCTTTCAAATGTATCGAAACGAACGAAAAACGAGTTTTTTTTAATAGCTTTCTTCCCAAATTTTAGCTTATTACATTAGCGTCAGTCGTTTTTCGGGATGGTGTTTGTGGAGAGGTGTATACTTCCTTGCTTCTTTTTCAAATCCCAATCAAAGTAAGGTTTGTATCTTAAGAAATTTATTTATTTTTCTACTGTATTTTTAAGGATGTGGCGTGGACATGAATATATATGACCATCTTTTGAGTTTTGGTTTGGAGTCTTTTTTGTACAAATATATTTCACATGAAACTTTAAGTAAAAGTTTTACGCCCTTTATTTTCACAAATGAAGGTCTTCTCCTGTCAACAAAAGATAAGAGAAAAATAGATTCTTTTGCATTTTTAATTGATTTATGAGTTTTTTTTTCTGCGATTTGGCTCTCCAAATATTATTTTAGAAGTCTCAAGGATAAAGATCCTGGATCTTACTTCTCAAAAATAATATATCCTGGATCTTTGTCAAGGTTGTTTTTCAAATCCAACCTCAGAGGTTTTTGCAGTTCCTCTGTATTTTCAAATATAAGCTGACCCAATGTGATTTTCGTGTACAATCTATTACTGTTGGATGCTGGTGCAACTGTCCCTAATAAATGTTTTGGAATTTGGAAATGTCTTTTTTCTAGAACATAGTTATAGAAATAATCGCGCATGGCATCAGTTGAATCCGATGGATGAATAAAATATTGTTTTTTCTTCCTGTTGGAGTATTATACTTGCGTGAGAGGTTGGTAGTATTTTAAAAGCGTGAATTGTGATGATTTGATTGTTTTGGTAAGATAGTATAAGATCAAGTAACATGGCTCTCCTCAAGGAGAAGATAAAGTCATCTCTTTCATTTCTTAATTTTTTGCATCATTGAATTTTTTCGTAGTTTGTTTTCTAGCAGTAGGACGGCTGATTTTAGGTTTTACCAGTTGCTATAAAATCATCAGTTTGTTTGTATTTTATTAATTTAAAAATTAAAATGATTTTGCAATAGTGGAATCCAGAACAACTCAAGCACATGAAGGGTTTTCATGAAGGTTTGCGTTTTTTGTAAGGATTTCATTTCAGATATCAATGAATCTCGACTATAGAACTTTTAAGGCTTGAACTTATCACCTACGATGTTTGTTGACCGTCATTCCTTCTTCTAAACTGATAGTAAACTTGAGTTTCTACTAAACAATAATTCACAGACTGACATATATAATTCTTCTACTCGAATGTATCTTGGGCCTCAGCTAATTGACTGCTTCAGATCTTCAAGTTATCTTACTATATTGTTTCCATGTTTTGTTATCATCCATACATGATTGCATCTTACACTTTTTTCTCGAGGTATTTTTTTGTAAAGACGTGTTCAACTATAATCTATGTGCAAGCAAAGCTTGCATCAACATTCATACAATCTTTATTTATTTATTTATTTATTCGACATGACAGTCTATAGTTTGAGTGCTGTATGTTATATGCAGATAATCTACTAGTGATTCTAACCTGTATTTCTCCCACTCTGTTCCAAACATTTACATATCTTGGTCTCTCTTTATGCAGTTTGATTCCCCTGCCATGAATTTTGGATCCGAGGGGAATGGTTTGCTCAAACAAAAAATGAATTCTGTATCAGCATCAGCAACAGCTTCAGAAAATGTAAATGGATGCTTTGATTGCAACATTTGTTTAGATTCATCTAACGACCCTGTAGTCACACTTTGCGGACATCTATACTGTTGGCCATGCATTTACAAATGGCTTCAGGTTCAAAACACGTCACCTGATTCAGATGGGCAACCTAAATGTCCAGTGTGTAAATCTTACATCTCTACCTCGTCAATGGTTCCCCTGTATGGTCGTGGTACATCCCCGGCATCCAAGTTTGAAGCCAAGAAACGTTCACAACTGGACTTGGCCATACCCCATAGACCACCGGCAATAGGGACAAATGCCGTGCTTGCCACTGCAACATCAGTGATTTCGGATCCAAATCAGCCGAACCATTCGAACCCATTTCGGCCACAGAACCGAACATTTCATCAACATCAGTATTTTACCCAACCGTTTGGTAATTATACCGCAACAAATATCTTCAGTCCAACCATTAACATGGTTAGTGAAATGGTGTTTGCCAGAATCTTTGGGAGCCCAGACTCGGGTTTGTTTGCTCATCCATATTCCAATTCTTACCACTTTCCAGGAAACGGTAGCCCGAGGATGAGGAGGCAAGAAATGCAGTTGGACAAGTCACTTAACAGAGTATCCATCTTCCTTTTCTGCTGCATTGTTCTGTGCCTTGTCCTTTTTTAGTTTCCATTTTGATGTTGTGTAGGTTTGTATAGATGGACCGCTCATATATGCAGTATGCATTACGTAGTTCTTGTTAGAGAGCTTCTACAATACTTGAACTCAACCGGGATCAGCTTTTGCAACTGCACCTGATATTCTTAAGTTGTACAAATATGATTCTGGATGATTGGAACACCTCTACATTTGTGGGTTATATTCACAATGGATAATGCCCGTCCAATTCCCTTTTGTATGTGTTTTTTTAAACCTTCAAATACCTTTTTTGCAAAGAGATTATATGTTTTTTTTTGTTATATCTGGTCGTAAGATAAAATATTTAAATTTCTTGTAAATATATTTTTCTATATGATCAAATGTGAAGAATATATCATTCTTGCGAATAAGAATACGACTTCGAAACGCTATGAATAAAAGATTTGAATTGCACATCAACATACTCATCTCCATCCATTATATTTATCCACATTCGTTGCGCTATGTTTGATTTTCACGGCACTTTACCCTTGGGAAATCCTGCTAACAAAGCACTTTGTCTTCTACGCTTAAACCCTACCACTTTGGGGAGGAAAAAAAAGAAAAGAAAAAGCTCGCAACCATTCTCACAGACGATCACTATCAGGTATTCAAGAATGTTCAACGCCGTAAAGGGACCGATTTTACTGTCTGCACGCTCCAGATATCTTGTTGCTTTTGGAAAAACCTTGTCTTTCAAAATCCACTGCTGCTCCATTGCTACAGCTTCTGCGGCCCATGAAAATGCTCCAAAATACTCGGCATCAAGATACAGAAATTTGTTTTCAAGAATTAGCCATGTCGGAGAGGGTCGCGAAATTGTTCAGGCTCTCGATCAATGGGTAGCAGAGGGAGGAAAGGCACATAGCCGTGAGATATTGCGCACTATTAGAGATCTTCGAAGCCGCAAGCGTTTTTCTCACGCACTTCAGGTGTGGTTTTTGGTCTCTGTCATTTTTATTTTCGTTCCTTAGATTTTTTTATCTTGTTGATCGCATTTTTGTCCTTCTGTTGAAAAGTATCGGTTTGTCTCCTCAAAGTATTTGTATACACTCTTATCAAGAATTTTGATTTGCTAAGAATCGGTCTTCTGGATTTCTGCTTGTCTTGATTGGTTGTAGATTTTACTTCGTGTAAAGAGTTCAGGAAGGATCTGACAATGACATTTTGGTCTTGTTATTTGTACTGAATGTATAAATAATTTGATATATTTTAAACATAACAAAAAATGAATGGTAAATAACAAATCCGAAAATAATAANAAAAAAAAAAAAAAAAAAAAAAAAAAAAAAAAAAAAAGAAACAAAAGAGTAACCAATCTACCGAGCATGTGATTTGCATAAAGCCGCCAACAATATTAATGTTGGTTGTCAGTTCGATCTCAATTCTCAAACACGACTTGCTTGTTTATCATGTTTCACATTTGTAATTATGTGTAGCCTCAATAATTTCTCTGACAATGGATGCAATTGCTTGTTGTTGCAGATTTCTGAGTGGATTAGTTCTAATAAGGCATTTACATTTTCTCCTGGCGATCGTGCTGTGCATTTGGATTTGATTGGCGCAGTCCGTGGATCTCAAGCTGCAGAAAGATATTTTGATAACCTGAGTGAAGGAGAGAGAGATGAAAAAACATATGGTGCTCTCTTGAATTCTTATGCCAGAGAAGGACTCTTGATGAAAACACTTCTCCACATGCAGAAAATGAAACATAAAGGATATGCTTCATCATCTCTTGCTTACAACAATCTCATGGCACTCTACAAAAAGGCCGGTGAGCTTGAAAAAATCCCCGAGGTTCTCTCAGAAATGAAAACGAATGGTGTTGCTCCTAACAATTTTAGTTACAGAATATGCATAAATTCATTTGGTGAGAGATCTGATCTTATTGGCATGGGGAAGCTAATAGAAGAGATTGAATCTCAGCCTGACATATCCATTGATTGGGCTACTTATTCAATAGTGGCCTATCAATTCATCAAAGCTAATGACAAGGAGAAAGCGCTAACTTACATGAAGAAGTTGGAAGAAAAGATTCATGGAGATGCGATGGGCTACAATCATTTGATTTCGCTTTATGCACATCTCGGGGACAAGGATGAAATGATGAGATTGTGGATTTCGCAAAAAATTGCTTGTAAAAAGCAAATTAACAGAGACTACATTACCATGATAAGTTCTCTAGTGAAACTTGGTGATGTCGAAACAGCGGAGGCATTGGTAGAACATTGGGATTCTTCTTGCCGCTACTATGACTTCAGAGTACCTAATATACTTCTTATTTGGTATTGTCAGAAAGGTCTTGTTACGAAGGCTGAAGCGATGCTTCGAAATATTGTGCAGAAGGGAAAGAAACCAACCCCAAACAGTTGGTCCATTGTTTCCGCTGGATATCTAAATTTTAACAATATGGCAAAGGCATTTGAATGCATGAAGGAAGCTTTGTCGGTAATAGAAAGAAACATGAAATGGATACCAAAACCTGTTGAAATCGCAACTATATTAGAATGGCTAGGTGATAATGGTGAATTTGAACAGGTAGAAGATTTTGTTCAGTCACTGAGGACCGTGATTCCTGTAAGCAAGCATATGTATGATGCCTTAATAAAGGCAAACACTAGGGTCGGCGGAGATTCAGGGTGGATTTTGGATAGAATGAAGACAGACGATATAGAGGTAGATGAAGAAACACGGAAAATGCTCAGCTCAACGGTAATGGTGACAAAGGCTGATTGAATTCCTTCTCTGATTAATCTAACAACTCGGTTATGTACACCTTTGGTTTTTATCTTCTGCAACTTCGAATATGCTTTGGAGGAGATGCCCAGGCTCTTGTAGATTATGGAAGCAAAATAATTCTCTAAAGTGGAAAATGTAGACGCTCCATCCAAGCACTACAACTGTAAAACCAAATCCAAGCAAAAATCATAGGCATGATCAAACTCCGAACCAGATGAAGCATGCTGAAAATTAAAAGCTTCATAAAAAGAAAGATGATCAAATAAGTGTAAAATCAGACCCTGAGTGACAAGGAAAAATGTGGAGAGGAATAGTGTCATGATGTTACAATTTGGAGTGGTAAAAAAAGGTGAAGAACCGGAGGATAAGAAAAAAGGAGTGCCAAGTTGGGAGAAAGGTGCCACCATTGCCAACTCTTCAACAGGTGAAATCATGTATGCCGAATTTGAAATGATGGCAGCTGTTCCATGTATTAGCTGCAGAGACATTGTTGGCAAATGTACACTTGGAAAGATGACCATCTCAACTTCTGTTTTAACTCTCTTTTGTCTGCATAAGTTTTGTAGCTTCCTTTACTTTTAGAAAATTAAAAATTCCAACCATTCGTAAATCTTAATTTAATAGTTTAAAATAGTAATTTCCGCGAATGTTCAAAACTTTTATATGGAACTTCGGATTGTTCTCGGGCTCGTAACTTTATTTTTGGCAAATGTATATGATAGGGATCGTTCATCTTCATGTACGCACCTACCATTGCTGTTTTTTTGTGTGCAGAATCTCTCTGTTTTTTTAAAAGAAAATGAAATTTCGAATTATTTCTACCGTGATACAATTTAAAGCTTCACAGTAAAAATCAAGAAATCGAGAAGTACAATATTATTAAGCATCATCAACATATATTATCTTCTTTCAATATATGACAAACAGACCACTGCCATGTAAACAAACTGTGATTACAAATGAATCAAGAAACTTTAATTAAGAGCTCTTCAAAGACCATTTTGAGTCAAAAAATGGAAGAATTTATGGAAAAGAACTCCTCTCCCAATGGAAATAAACATCCAGAGTCTTAAATCTCTCAAACAATAATGTAAACCAGAAAAACAAGAAATGAAATAGCTTATTTATTAGCAAAGCTTAATTTCTTTGGATCAATCTGGTCTATTCGGATTGAAAGTATCCAGCCATTCCCTTCTTCAGTCCATGGAATCCCCTCCTTCTCCAGAAGCTTGGTAATCTGTAGCAGAAACATGGAAGATAATTTGTTTTTGCATCAGAAGGAGATGTTATTAATACTCTTATGCATCAGAAGCAGAAAAATATGTACATCACTAAACAATCAACCAGTATTCAATTATTAAACATAACATAAAAGATCATACCAGGCGTTTCCTCCGCCCTTCTTTGGTATCTTCCCCATTGGTTCCAACTACAACTTTCAGGCAAGATAAAGCTGGCAAAAAAGAAAAATTATGATGTAAAACAATAGTCAAATAACCTTCAATATCGAAGACTCACATGGCAGGCCACTCCAAGAAGTCAATTGAATTCTAAGATGCTTCACAGCGTCCTTTGGGTCAAAATAATGCATGTTGAGCAATAATTCTTCTTGTCCATTACTGCCGGCGAAAGGGGATTTTAAATTACGATCTTCTATCAATAAGTTAAACAATACAAAAATGAAGTGAAGAAATCTCTTTAGTGCATTCCTCTAACCTGTTCCCAATAAGTTTTTGGGCAGATTTTTCATCTGATTCTCGAGCTTTCATCATAAAAAAGTGACCCTGGAATCATCTCCACAAAAAATAAATAAACAAGAAGCATTTAAAAAAGGAGAGTAAGTAATATAACTGCATGTTGATTGAGGGGTGGTACAACCAATGTCACTTGATTTCTGCCTCCTGGTAACAAGGTAACCTTAAATTTTAGCAGCAAGTTTTCTTAGAGCATATACAGCTGACACACCATGAAAGAGTAAAAGCTCAAATCCGAAAGGACCGAAACCTTAGCCTTCAAAGAGGCAAAGAATAATCGAAGAGCAGCTACATAGAGGTGTCAACGAGTTATTCCAAAAGGGGTGAGGTGGTGAGAGATTAAAGAATTCTATTACAGTAATCGAGAGGGTTTTCAAAGTTTGACAGTGGCCACTATCACTGAGGGTACAATCCTTGAAATTAGAGATGTATGTAAAATGAATTAACAAAATTTTTTTATGAAAAATAACTTTTTTCAAGGAAAAGATATCATGTTATAATCATAAGACACAATGCAACCACTTAACTTGGTTGATCATTGATTTTTCAGAAATGAAAGAAGTATTATCACGGTAAAAACAGGTAAATAGAGGGAAAACAGGAGTTGACAGTTCGAGTATGCGGTAGCAAAATATGTTATGCACCCCTATTTAATGGAAATGAGGGACAATTGTTTTAGGACTAGAAAAAATTCCAAATTTTAAATTAAATCATCAGTAGCAGTTCAAAGGATGCAAACAACACACCTTTTCCAGAAATTTTTGTGCTTTTTCGTTATCCTCGTTTGTGAATGCATCAACAGCCTGTAGAAAAATGCTAACTTTAATCCAAAGATTCGTAAAGGCTAAATCTAAAAATACAATTTCATAGCCCTATGATGCAGAAAAATAAGGGTAAAACATACTAGCCACTTTCTCAAGGCGGGGTTTCAAAATGAGCAAAAGGAAGTTGGGAGAGAGAACTTACAGCTCTATAGTAATCTTTCATTGTCGTCCAATACTCTACAACAGCTTTGCGCAATTCTTCATATTCATCATTGTTTCCTTCATCATCTAAATAACCAACATGTGTATGCCAAAGATGGAAAAGAGAAATGAAAGCACTAATTAATCATTTGCAAAATGGCACAGCCACCTTATTCCTTTGAAATGCACAACTGACATACACGGCAGTGATCTAGGATTAATAGTGGCAGCATAATCTGGACTAAGAATGAGAGATATTAAGCATTTTTTTAACAAATGGTTTCACAGCACTCTGTCTCTTTTATATATGCTGGATACCAGGAGGATCAAGATTTTTTGTTTTCTGAGTGTGTGTATGACAGCCCCAGAAGTTATACAACAATAAAAAGACAGGGTGAGCTTCAATACTTTCGGTCCCTCATGACTGTGATGGCCAAAAAATATAGAACAAAATATCTTGGTCTTGTCTATCATGTAGCATCTGAAACATATTATTTTTATATGACCATTCAATATAAATTATAAGGAAAAATCAAAAATTTATTTTAAGATTACCTTGGTCAATAAAATATAGATAACTGTTTGGCATAAACACATGGTATAAGTAATCTTCGGTGCAAATGTAAAGGTAATTAGAGATACATAGAAAAAACTTGTCTTCGGTGAAAGAGGATACATATAATGAAAATTAACATCAAAGACATCAAGTGCAAAGTTTCCTTCTTAAAGCTTTCAAAGGGAATTATTTCAGTAAGCTTGTGTATTAATAGTATTATAAACTCATGAGGCCACAATTTTACCAAAACTTCTGTTTTCCTTAATTTGAAAAGACAACCAAGGAGTAAATTGAGAATACTCCACGAGTAAATGAAGCAACTCATCTAGAATGAAATGAACGAAGACAAATCAACTACCATACAAATTTAGCGAGAAATATAAGAAAAAGTTATGTTGCAATGGCCACGACTAAACCAAATATTCTAAAAGCAAAACCTAAAAGTCACACAAATTTTTTTTTTTTAAATATTTTAAATCTCAGTCACGTTACAAAAGTACTTGCCTCTGTTAACAGGTTGTCTTGTGATAAAAGTAAATTCTCCAATAAATGTTTCCTCCAATGGTTTTGTCACGACCTGACCATATGGTGATCGCCGAGTTTGCAGGCTAACTGGTCGAGCAGACTCTCGTTTTTCTTCAATTTTGCCAGGCACCTTGAATAGTGAATTTAGAACTTCTCTTTGGACGTCATTATTTTTCTTCCCTCCACGAGGTAGAGTCAATTCAGTTGTACTGCTTAAATTTAACAAGAACAGAGTAGAAAGAATTAGTTCCATTCACAACCTTCATCGAGTACGTAAATGTTATCTCGATCTTAGATGCTGTGGGAAAACAGAATTTCTCCAATAGCACCTTCAAGAATACATCCAAAACAACCCAAACACCATACCTCACAGAACAACTATTAACCGATTTCCCATTAGATTGCATGGACTCCAGGTCTACGTCAATCTCCATCTTCTGAAAGGAGCAGTTATATGATGAAAAGAGAGATTATTGATTTCAAGAACATTGCATGCGATACATCGCATATAGTAGCTTCCAATACACATGAATGACATATTAATTAAATACATCAATTGAACTGGTTAACGTATTACGTAATTAATGGAGGTAAAAGTGACTAAAATATGATTAGGGAACTCTGCACAAAGAGCACTACACATATTTAATGGAGGTAAACGCTACTAACAAACTTGCATTAAGAGAAGCCTTTGAAAAAAAAATTCATTATGAGTTCTAGTACTCCTGCAAAAAGACACAAACTGCTCATGAGACAGCAATTAAAAGTAGATGCCGGCATTTGACAATGATATTCTCCGACGAAGGTTTTCTAAAGAAGTACTCCTTACATTTCCAGCAGCCATGCGAACAACATCGTCACTCTTCTCTAGGGTCAATGCAGAAAGATCGAGAAGTTTATCAACGCTCTGCATATGGAAAAATTGAATAAGAAGCATCACATAATAAGATAGAATATAAAAGTAAGCATTTAAAATGCGCTTGATATTGTACGGAGCATCTTCCCATAATATAATGTAGCACCGGTAAAATGATGTGGTTGAAAATCATGGTACACCTCTATACTTAAATAAATTATGTTCTTGTATTGCTGGAATACCAGCTTAAACCAAGTAAAAGTATGTGAAATTGTCCACCCAATAGATAGAAAATATCACAGGAACAATAAAGCCATATATACTCATAAAATAAAAATGGAGTGGCGCCTTAATTTGGATATATGCATAAACAGCGATCTTCATATTCTCAAATTTCAATCCAAAATACCTGAATTTACTCAGATCATAAAAAGGGTAGCATGTGATAAGTGTAAAACAAAAATGCACTCACTGTTTGCATGTTGTATCCACATTGACCTGCAAATTCAAGCCATGGAACAATCAGATGCCGCTGTCATCCGAGTTAAAGCAGATGAACATAGAGAACAAAAATGGTAATCCCTTCTCTTCACAAAGAATGTTTGGGTAAACTATAGAAAGACTCAATTAAAGCACTATTGTACCCCAGATATTTCGCGTGAATATCTTTCAAGAAATGATCAGCTATACTTCAGAGCCATCAAAATGAAAGAAACACTCAGAGCTCTGATTTTCAAGGAATAGTCAACTATGCTTCAGAACCATTTAAATGATAGAAACATTCAGAGTTCTGATCTAGGTTGTGCAGACGAGTATTCTTAAATTTGAATTCTAAAAATTTTAAAAGTATAGATGATTGGACAATATGACAGACGACAAGGTGACAAAAAGTGGTAATAAAAGCATCATTTTACAAAAGTACATAAAGTAAGAACTGCCATAAAAAACTTGCTCATCCACAATTGGCATTTATGGACTCAGTTTATTAACTTCACAATAGGGCATAGGCTAAGAGACAAGAATCATAATAAAACAGAAAGAGGCTTGTAAGAGAAAGCAGAAGGTGGGTAACATTCTAGATGGTGCCAAGAAGATACATAGCCTGAAAGTTGATGAGATCGCTGCTACTTTAAAAAGGAGACTGCATTAAGAGTAACAACACAATCTCCAAAGCATTGTTGAGTGGATGTAACAAAATATTATGCCTTACAATGATACTTTGAAAAATCTTATAAAATAATGACAAAAATTTGGCCAATATACTGGTGACAAAATCCCCAGGCAACCTTATTCTATGACCATCTAGATGGATTTAATCAAATAGTCTTACGCAAAGGATAAAATGGCTCTAGGAAAAAACTGAAAGAATTCATGCATATAAAGTTGATGAAATGCCATAAGAAAGCTCAGGTCGAGCCACCACTGCAAAAAGTAATTTCATTAAAATTGGAAGTGTATATTTATTAGAGACGGAGTCCCATGGGGATTCTGAGAGTTTCCAAGCACTCACTCAGTGATTTCAATGCATAACCATTGCGAAACAACACAAACAAATTGTTTGTACCGATGCCATTATTTTCACAAGGTTCAAGCACTACTATCACGCCAGAACTGTATGTTCCATAACAAAAGACAAGTTACAATCGTTTCCAGGTTTTATTTTTTCCAAAAATGGTAGGACAGAAACATGAGTGCTTCAAAATACAGCCAAGCTAATAAGAGAATAAAGCAGAGTGCTTACCAACAACGTCATGGATTACACTCATGTCCATCTGGAATCCTTTTCCAAGCATTTTAAAGAGAAATTCTTCCATGTCATGGTTCATGGATTCACCTCTTGATGTCGTCTCTAACACCTCGTTCTCTTTCCAGATCTCAGACACCGGAAAATCATCTGAATTCAATTTAACTGGTTTATGATTCTCATGTGATTCATTAGCTTGAGGTTTAGGGGAAATATATTCCCTTCCAATCACACAAGACACAGTTCCCATTGATGCTGAACTCCTTTTTGGCTTCAATCTAGAAGCAATAGCTTTTTCTGAGAGGTTGTCTGATGAACATCCAGAATATACACTAGCCGCACTCTCTGTGGATTCCAGGGTCTTCGAAGTAGAAGAGCCAACAGTGTTGTCCGGCTTGCTAGAGAGTATATCAGTAGTAATGTCAATGTCCCTACCAGCTTGACAATAAGCAGAAGCAATGTCCTCGAGAGAAACCACAGAACCAAAAGCTTCAAGTAAATAGTTCAGATTGTTCTGGTCATCATCAGTGTACAAAGAACTGGAAGAAGGCACTTCTAGTTTCATCCTTCACGGATAGTAACGCATGGGTGAAGATTTCATTTTAAAATAAAATTCATAATTAGAAATTCAACAGATATGAGAGCCACAATCTCAAATTTATTTTATCTATACACTGAACCAAAAATCATGAAACGAGTAAAATGATATCGCCAAACAATATGAGACAACACTAGAAATTGTCAGTCATGAAACGTAGAAAGTGGTGGCAACAGTATACAAATACCGCATGCATCCTAGGTCGCAGAATCTTAACTGGTGATAGAATCAGGAGACACCAGTTATGTTTTTTCTTTTGTTTTATTCAAAGCATACTTATAAACTCGGCAAGGAAAGAACACTGTAGTTTGATATCAATAGCTAAACATAATAAAAAAGGCATGAGATTAACTGGCTATATTATTTCATAAATAAGAGTTCTAGGTGAAAAAAGACATGACGCAAGATCGAATGTGGCTTGAAATAAACTGCATTTGAACATGAAATTCCATTCTAGATATTGGTTCGTACCGACTCGAATCTAAATTTTGTAAACCATCATACTTCTTTATAACCACATTGTTCTAAAGCACAAATCTCGGATGCAATTATTACCGTTTGTGGGTGTCTGAAGCCATTAACTAAAGCTACGATCTTTCCAGAAATTTCAGTGACTAATCATAATTAAAACACATATTCAATCACCCTTCATTTTCATAGCAAATAATTTCTTACATTAGTCTCCACATTCCACATTTAAATGAAAATTTTAATTATCTTTAATTAAATTCAAGAAACGGAATTTTTTTTTCTTTCCTTCAACACACACCAAAACCATTTAATTATAAAACGCAATGCCAGTGATGGCGCATTTTGACATAAGTTTTATCAAGAAAATCCAAAAAAGAAGGCATCAATGCTACGCAGGAACAAAATTCAATACAGCCAATGACATCGAAAAGATTAACAAAATATCAAAAATTAAATTCTTACTTCAAGAATCAGCTAAAGAATCCGTTCCTCTCCTTCAGTGCCTTTTGCCACGGTGCTCACTGTGTGCTGCTTCTTGTAGAAGGAAACCGAGAAGACCGGGTCAGAATGGGTCAACCGGGTACGGGTTTGGCGCACTCCCTGCGTGTACGCTGGACCCACCCGACATGTGAGTCTTTATTTGTCACTTATTTATTCTATTTATTTATTGTATAATATATAGCAACTGCAAGTGCCAAGTATTTAATTTTGGTTTTTTTTTCCTCCATAATTTGTCCTTTGAATTTTCAAAATTATAATTTAAAATTTTTCTAACAAAAAATATATTGTATTTAACACTTAAACACTGTTTGGTTTGAAGGATAAAATAAATTAATGATTAGTATATAAATGATAAAGAAAATGATTGTAGTAGAAATGTAATATATGGTGTAAAATAGTATTTTGTTTGATAAGATTTTTAAGTGTAGGATAATTTTGAATTTTTTGATGAAAGGACCTCTTTTTTTTTCTTCCACTCCGGCGGCGGTGGTCGGCCGGAAGCGGTGGTCAGTCGTCGGAGACGACGGCGGTGGTAGGCGGCGGACGGCGGCTGGCGGTGGACGGTCGGAATCGGTGGGAGGCGGCGGCGGGGTCGGCGGCGGTCGACGGTTGCCGGCGATGGTCGGTGGTGGCCGGCGGCGGCGGTCGGCCTTTGGCGGGGGTTGCCGGTGGGCGGTCTGCGGAAGGAAGTGGTGATGAGTTTGAATTTAGGAGAAGGGTAAAATTTGAAAAATATGATGGATTAAGAGTGAGATAAATAATCCTAGGAGGTGAGGAGGTATTATTTTAACATACCTGATATAACCTAATCATTCATAGGAGGGATTGACTTGGTTAAATAAAAAACGTACCAAACGAGTGATTAGGTGGGTTTAAAAAAATAAACCCACCTAATCAAGCAAACCAAACGCTACCTTATATGATATCCATTACATATTAACTGTTGCCCTTGATAAATAAAAAAAAATGTTAAATATATTAAATACATGGTAGAAGTTACCAATAATTATTTTCAGAATTATATATTAAATTCGATATTGGTGTAACCGTAACGGACCAAAGCAATCTATGTAACATGTTAAAGTTTTATAATATAATAAAGATAAAAATAATCAATTGCTCTAGTTTCTATACTTAGTCATATTTTTTATTGATTTTATTAATATACTTGTATTAACGAAATCTAGAAAAACTTCAGGTAAATTTTTGAGTTATATTACATGTACATCCATATTTGTACAACACAAAAAACTCAATACAAAAATTCAATTTGTCAAAATCTCACTATTTATTGAATACAAAATCTCGCGATATAACAGTAAAATCTCGCGATATAATGGTTGTAAATATCGTTGTAACGATATATTGGTTGTCCCTATAGTATTATTTTAAATTTTTATGAAAAAATCTTTTAAAACTGAAATTTCTTAATCCGAGTTAAAAAACAAAAAACAAAAAACTTGACCCTTGGAGCATAGAAAGAAAAGGCGCGTTGCTTCGAAAAAACGCGCTTAGTGAAGTCGGAATCGCATTGCGACTTTTGCTACTCTGCTCCAAGGAACGGAATGGCTCTTCCCTAGAACCCCATTTCAGATTTCTGCCTCCACCATCGCCGGTTCTCATCGTGTCCGCTAACAGCAACGTGAGATAATATTCCATTTTCAATTTTTTTGTGCTCACAAGGCGAACAATTTCGTATATGTTGCCTGGCAGAAGTCAAGTTTAAATTTATGTAATTAACTTAAAGCTCGTCTCACGGTTATGTTCAGCTTTACCATATTATAATATTTGCAGAATAATATGGGATTCGGAGACCGAGGAGTCATTGGTGACAAATGGTCGTCCAAGATCCTTTGGCTTTGTGCAATTGGAAGTGCTATTGGTATGTTCCTCGGTCATGTATATTTTCTAGATTTTAGTTTGTTAATATTCCACGAATCACGGTAGTTGGCATGATATTGTAGAATCCATATTTGAATCGTTTTGCTGCTTCAATCCTTTCGTTCTACCAAAGTTCAATTTATGTTTTTGCTGTATTTCATGTGAATTTTTTTTAGGGAATGTAAGATTTGCGGCCAACGCTTATTTTATAATCAAGCTTGGTTCTTTGACAACGATTATACATTTTGAGTTGATTATGTTTCTTAGCGTGCAGTGAGTTATTGTAAAGAAGCTGCTTTGATCAGTCTTGATTATGACAATCATATTCTTTTTGCAGCAATTACTATAACTGTCTGATGATTGGCTTTTGATATGTGTACTCTACAAGAATATGTTATGTCTCTAACTGCTTAGTTGTTCTAACGGGATTTTTGGATAATATATTGTTGGCATTGTCCTGTCATGTTGAGTGATTTGAGAAATTTTCAACTTCAACGAGATCACCTGCGACATGGTCACACGATAGGGTGAGATTTTGGGGGGAAAAATAAAATCATTATTTAATACCATATGGGCATCTGTAGTTGTTGGAGTGCAAAATCAGCAAGTTAGAAATTTTGTGGTTCAAACTTCAAACAAACCAAGAAGTGTGTGTATAATTCCAGACTAGTTAGTTATGCTGTCAGACAATTTATTTCGCATTCTCGCTGTAAAACAGAGTTGATGAAGTAAAATTATGAGTAGATTTTGATGCGTGGAACTGAACATGTTATAAGCTTCACTTTGTTGTACATTGTATTCTATCCACATCTATTTCCATCTTCCCGACTTCCTCGTTTCATTTGGCCATCTACTTGTTCAGGTCTTTATATGGTAGCTGCTGAAAGACAACTTCAAAGGGAGAAAATGATGTCCCAATCCTTGAGGGATGCAGACACTGGGAAATAAGCGTTGGCCGTTACTTTCATTCATTTCCCCTGATAAGACTGATTCACTCCTGATTTGATATCTGAGCTTTACTTATGAATGATTCTGTGTACTCGAATTGCTATGTCCAACTTCGTCTGAGTTAATAAAAAGTTCGAAAGGCCCAGAGTTTCTCTCTGACATCAGTATTTGTTATCCTACTGCTTGATATTTTTCTTCCTGCTTCCCCAGTTCCCCCACCAAGAGATTAACTTCGCGGCTACCAGTTCATAGATTTTTCTGTTGGGTCAGATCTTCTTGAATTCATGGTTTTTTTTCCTTTTCTTTTTTTCACTACTTCTCTGCTTCAAATTGTTCGCACACCAGGATTAATAGCGTGCAGACAAAATTTAATAATTATATTGTCTTACACACACACAATGGATATGTGGGTAATGAGATAATTTTTATTTTGTAATAAATTGTTTACTTCAACTCGTGTAGACATATAATTCTTCAACAATGACCCTACCAATAAATGCAATCATGCATTAACACATTTCCTTGTTCGTTTCATTTTGTGTATATCTCCGAATGAGATTCAATAGTTTTCGTTTCCCTTGTAAATTGTTCACTCACAAGTCTTATATTTTAAACACCAAATGAAAGTTTAAATTCAGATCGTCTTTCGGTTTCACTTGCCAGCATTTCGAATATGTAAGTTGTTGAAAGCGGAATGAAAATGATTTTTTCAAATCATTATGAAAGTAGGTATTATTGTTGATTATTCAACAATGTTGTTTTTAAAATTTTACATTTGGTTAGTCCAAAAGTGATTATTTATTATACACTTCAATTTAATTAATAACTAGCGACCTACGTGGATAGATTTTTAACATAATTAATTATTTTTTAAGATTTTTAGCAAATTAATTAGTTATTTTAGATGTAATAAAATAAGTTTTTATAATCATTTTTATTGAATGAAAGAATGTGTAGCTTTGTCCGTCCATTAAAATGAAAGTTAGTTATTATAAAAGGTTGATATATTATTATATAACTCATTATATAGTATAGATAAGGAAGTTCAGGTTCTTGTAATAATGGAATCGGATAGATCAAAAGATCGTTTCGGTTGATTAGAATTTTTGTATTTATTTACAGTTTTCTATCGCGTTAAATTTAATTATTACATAATTTACACTGGTATAAATCAGTTCAAACTTCAAAATAATTATATTCATTGACCTCTAATAAATAAATTTGGTGCAGAATTTCATTTCGTTGCGTTTAAACCGGAATGACATCGGAAAGATGGGGAAAACAACTAGAACTCTGCGATTAATTAATTATTATGGTAAATATTTATAATTTCCGGTATCCATGCAACGATCACGAGTTTTAAATGCTTCAAGAAGTCGGAAGAGGATGAAGAGTGCTCACCCAAAAGACTGCTGAATTTTCTTACTGCTTGGTAACTAAAATGGCTTGTTTTCTAATACTATATAAAGCTCGATAGTTGCATATGTTTTCACATCATCGATCAGAAAAATTAAGGATATTTCTCAAATGGCAACAGCTATGGGTTTCCGACAACTGGGATTCTTGGTTTTGTTATGCTTGAGCTTCTGCTCTGCTCGTAGGGTACTTACTGATTCTACAGATGTTGAAAAGCCAAACTTTCCACGTTCTTTCCCGGCTACACAGAGCACCGGTGCTGGATTCAAAAGTAGTGATGGTATTTCCAGCTCAGGTGACTCGAAGTGGCAATCTGGTGGCAAAGGTAGTCATTGTTCTGGAGGTGGAGGAGGTGGGGGTGGGGGTGGTGGCGGTAGCCATAGTGGAGGCAATGAAGGTTGTGGGGGGTGTGGAAATTTTGGTGGTGGCGGCGGCGGCGGCTATTGTGGAGGGTGTGGGAATTTTGGTGGTGGTGGCTACTGTGGGGGCAACGGAGGCTGTGATTGCGGCTACGCCTGTGGTAGTGGTGATGGTGGAAATTATCAGGGTGGCTGTTACTTCCCACCGCCTCCAACTTGTTGCCCCGTTTCTTGCCCACCAGTTTCAAATTGTTGCCCCGTCGAGTGTCCGCCTGGTTATGGACATCCGAAAGTGGCTGCGCAACTTTGGGCTAACTCTCAGGCTCCACCTAACCCAAACTCCAAGGCCCAACATTGGACTAACTCGAAGGCCTCACCTAAGCCCAATTATTCCGACAAAGAGAGAGAGCTCGAACAGAAAACCGAAATAGATAGTAAGAATGAGACTGGGTCAGATGGCCAAATGCAAGAAGATGTTTCCAAGAATGAGTCAATGAACTAAACTGTTAACTCTGTATAGCAACGAGGTTATATGGAGAAGAAATAATGGATATAACAGCCATTTTCATGTATGGTTCCGAAATAAACTCATATAATTATATGTTGAAATAGAAGAATATTAATTTCTTGAAATCATTATATTTTTCAATCTATCTTGTCTATCTAAGTAAACTTCTCTGACTGGTAGTATTTAACAATAAAGATGCAAAACCGTGAGCTATTCATCCATCTTTGTGAATACTGCTATGTATTTGATTCTGAATTTTCATATCCGTTGTAATTGGCTAATTCGAGTAGTAGTGTGTTGTTTTTTGGTGGTCTTGAATAATCGAGGAGCCAACCGTCAACGAGGTCAAAGAACAAAATATTGTCGTATTGGTGACAATAGAGGTTTAATTATTTATTAAAATGAAATGATATTGTTCCATCACCGCGACAAAATGTTGTAAAAGGAACCACTTTTCATCATAAAATATCATGAAAGACAGATAAATACCGACTCAAACTAATCCAGGTTCATAATCTGTAGAACTCAGGTGCAACTCAACAAATTACACTTCACAAAACTGAAAATTATGGGCTCATCTCCCTCCCTATTTTTCATCTCCAAAACCAATCAGCCCCCAATCCCAAATTTTACATTCTTAACATAGTTTAGGGGTGGAAACAAAACTAAATTTGGATATCTGATCATAGTGTAAAATCAAAATTCTGGCGAAAGATGTTCAACATGTTGGCAAATGTCACGATCCCGACAACGCTGGAGTCATCTTCAATCACCCAAACGTAATTCACCCTATGTGCGATGGCCTGGATCATCACTGCAACCAAAGAACTTCCTGGATGGCACACTATCGCCTCAGCCCGTCTCACCATCCGGGCTGAATAGCTGCTAGACCTGCTATACCGGCCCGACCTTGACAACGTCGTGGTGGGGGATGGTAGATCCTCATCAGAGGAAGATGAACTAAAGGCATTCACACTATCCGAATTAGTCATGAATTCTTCGAGCATAGCCTCGAGTTTTCTCTCCTTCAATCTCGCCTGCACAACCCTCAGAATTTCCTCCGGCGGGCCGCCACAGTCTATGTATGCCATGAGTTCACCGGCCGAGAGAGTTGTAATGGCTGCCGCCAGAGTTTCGTCACAGCTGGTAAGGGTGAAGGGTGATAATTCACCGATCAAGATCCGATCATCGTCGAGTATTGCCACCGAGGTTTGTTCGAGCAAGGATTGGGAAATGGCCCCCATTACCGATGAGGCAGGGGAATGGTAGTTTACTGCCAAGAATTCGTGGTTGATAATGCCGAGGGTGTCGATGGAGAGGGTGGGAATGGGAGAAAGTAGGCCAATTGAACTAAGGATGAACCGGATCACATCTTCTTGTGTTAACCAGCAAAATTCTTGGCCGTTGTGACTTGTTGGACAGATTGATAATAATGATGATGATTTTTGGAGTTGTTTTCTCTTTGATGAATAGGTTGTGGTGTTGCTCTTTATGGGGACAACAAGATTCTGGGCACCTTGGAGGATCAGATCAATAGTTTCAAGTAAACTGCAAAAATAATAGCAAAAACATTTCCATTACCAAGATAGCATACTCGGATCGTCTATCAATTTTTATCAATTTGGAGAGTATAGTTATATGTGACAAAAACAGAGCAAATGAATCAAGACTGCTATTTTCTCCATTAAAACTTCAATCTCGGCCACCTACTGAGCCATACCAGCAAAACCCGTTAGGTGAAAGTGGATCTATTCACAAAAACACCCCCCATGCTATCATTGTTCCGGTATATAAAACAAAGGGGTCAATTATGGTAACTCTCCCACGCACACAGCTTTAGCAAAAAAGCCTCGGAATTAAAGAACGGAAATTGTGAAGAAAACAACATTCCAGAAAGAGAGATGTCATTATTACACGAGAATAAATTACCTGGAAGAAGGTTCCACGTGCTTCACCGAGCCCTGATCTTTTGACAGCAAGAGAGAGACCGGAGATTTCAAAGCCAAACCCGGAGAACACAGATTATCTTCTTCACAAAGATAGCAAACTATATCCACCATGCACACTTTCCCCACACAAACGCACTCCAGATTTCTCCTATCCGAGCGGTGGTCGCAAGTCCAGACGCTTATGAAGTTGTCCCCCGAGGTCTTTAAGACGGTGAGTGCGTCGGCAACGGTTGCGCCGGCGGAGAGGGATCGGAGCGGCGGCTTTCCAAGGCAGAGATCGGCCACCTCATAGCCCAGCAAACGAACTGCCATGCAAGACCAACAAATTCGGAGACCAGAGAATATCTTCGCAGGTTTTAATACTTAACAGGACTCCAGACACGGTGAATTGATATCACAGGGAGAGTAGTTGGAACTTGGAAGCAGACCGGGAAGGAAGATAGAGATGCGCTCGCATATTTATACACCTAAGTATTGTACCAAAGTTTTGTTTGCATACGCTTCCCTCCAATTTAGAATTACTAATCTCTGGACTTTAATGTACTTTGACCAGGACTCAATGTTTTTATTATTTTACTACGTATAACCTCGATTTAGTTACTGTACGATTTAAAAGGCGTTACCTCGAAAGTCGAAACCCAGAGTACAAGAAAATGTATTAAGTCTGATTATCATCATATCTAGTAAAGATGTTTCTTTTATTTTTTTAAATTAAGATCAAGATCTTTCAATCTTATCAATTTATATTTATGATATTAGTTGATTTAAAAATAATATATTTGATTTATGAGATAATCTCATATAATTTTTATGTTAAATTAAATAGAAAAATTTTATGCTAACTTTAAGACATTACATTATCTTAATAGATATCCAATGGTTTATACTTGTCCTCGTACAAGAGATATATAGCAAAATTATGGATTTCACATATAAAAACAAGAGTAAGTCTTTTGTGAGACGGTCTCACGAATATTTATCTGTGAGATAGGTCAACCCTACCGATATTCACAATAAAAAATAATACTCTTAGCATAAAAAGTAATACTTTTTCATAGATGACCCAAATAAGAATCTGTCTTACAAAATACGACTCATGAGACCGTCTCACACAAGTTTTTGCCGAAAAACAAATATACACTCTTAAAACAATGTCGTTATGGTACGATATAGGGTGTATTGTGTGTGTTATTATATGGTGTAACATGATTAAATAACATGCAGAACATTAGAATTTTAACGTATGTCAATCAACATACCTATGTCAAAGTGTCACATCTATATATCAAATAAATTCATTTAACCTCAAATATTATGATACATAAACAATTTAAAATAAATGTTATTTTCTTATTATGTTTTTATGATAACACATTCAACAGACATTATTAGGCGAAAACTACTCGACTTTGACTCTACTTCAATCGAATTTTATTCGACGTTGTGGATTGTTCTCTATGGAGAACATTTTACTCTTTCGATGAATGACTTCAAGAAGTTTTAAATGTATATGTGCTATCAACATTTGAAAATCTCGAAATAATAATAAATATAATGGTACTGG
The DNA here is from genome assembly GCF_012295235.1 of Primulina huaijiensis. Taxonomy (NCBI): domain Eukaryota; kingdom Viridiplantae; phylum Streptophyta; class Magnoliopsida; order Lamiales; family Gesneriaceae; genus Primulina; species Primulina huaijiensis. Next base: position 99,648 of record NW_027358951.1, on the reverse strand, counting down.
CATAATTTTTTCTGATATGTTGTAATTTATACATTCACAACATATTATAAGTACAGTAATATAATTATATAATTTTCTTTTGGGCATGCTAGAGATTTTAAATGCATATTGGCTAGTCGGTTACGTGTAACGTGTGCGCGTGTATGTATAAAGAGTCGTGAATAAAGTCTAATTGATACGCAAATGCTTTTATTTAATTATATATGGTTGTAAACGACTAACAAAATCTAGTACGAAAAGAACGATAAACGCAAATTCAAAACTTTCACTAATTTTTTTTTAAAAAAAATAAGGATAATATATTGATTTAAAATTATAATTTGTATCACGTAAGTGGTATAATGAAATGTTAGTATATTTATATTTATCTCATGCTGCATATGTTTCTCGCCGTTAGCAAGTAATTAATATGGAGATCATTTAATTCACAAGGATTGATGTCATATTATTTTTTTTGGAATAATCCAAAAATAAATACATCTATGACAAATTAATTTTTAATATTTACAACTCTTATTTTCAACACTCAATCTCTTATTTTCAACATATCAAATAGATTCGAAATCGTGACTTCGTCCCGAACTTAGATACATTATACCTTACCTTTTCTTTTATTCTTCTACACAGTCATTCCTTATCAATAGAAGAAAAGATAAATAAGCAGATTTAGTTTAGACGAGCAATAGCGTAAATGGCCTAGACTTTAATTCTTTCCATTCTTTCATTTATCTTTAATTTGTAATTGGTAACACGTAACGTGTTCTTCCAATAGCCCGATTGAGAATGGATGAAATTTCTTTTTTCCATTTTTTTTTGCATCTAATAAAACAATATGTTTTTTTTTTTTTAATAAGTATGGAATTGTTAATTTTGTATCATTCTCTTTTGTTTATTCCTGTTTCCAGCTTATTCGAAAAAAAGTGTTGTCTCTATATAAATTCCTTTTTTAAAAAAATAGAAACATTTTCATTAAAATAACAATGAGTCGATGAGCGTTGGACAGTCAATTTTGAATCAAAGGTCAAATTATTAGTTTTATTAAGAGGTAATATTTTATTTTTGTTTACGTTTCAATCAATTAATAATACTAATTAATATATTTAACAGATTAAAGTGACAGTATGAATAAAATATCAATTTAAATTTTATAAATAAAATAATAATTTACGTAATAAAAAATAAATTTATAAAATCCAGACGCAGAACAAAATAATTTAGATAATAAATAACTATTAAAATAATGATAAGACGATACAAGCTCTAAAATACAATCAACCTAGTGATTATCGACATGCTGTTTGTAATTTTTTTAATAATCAATTTAGTTCTTAGTTAAATAAAGATCATATATTATTTATGAAAAATAATGAAGACTAAATTACAATTATGATATAACAAATTTTTTTTAAAAAAATGAAAAAAAAATCATAAAACCGAACCTACAAGTACCTTATTAGAAAATAAATATTATACGTGTCTTGTATTATAAACTTGACATTTTATTATTTTATTTTTATTTAATTATAAAAATAGATGACGACAAAAAGATCCCAATCTTACCAGTATGTATTTGTCCATACTGGATCAGGGAAAAACAGATAGACAGAAGATGTCGTGGGCACCGCTGATTGAGTTGGTGGGATATTAATGTGTATATATTCTGACCTTTCACATGTGACAGATAAGTGCTATCAAAAATTTTAAAAAATAAAAAATAAATCTTTAATGAGACGTGAGCTAGCTTATCCGTTCCCACTTCAAACAAAATATTTTTGTTTTTTTAGAAGAAGAAAATTTTATTCACACAATGAAATCAAGGAGCCTTAGGGATAAGCAAAAAATAAATAAAATAAAATAAAACAAAATAAATATTAATGTTTGGATAAGTACATAAGCGGTGATCAGTACATGGGAATGCGTACCTTTTGTTCTTATGCATGTGGGTTTTTAATTTAAGTAGGGCACTTGTAAGACGGGTCAGCTCTATTGATATTCATAATAAAAAGTAATACTCTTAGCACAAAAAGAATTATTTTTTCATGGATGATCCAAATAAGAGATCCGTCCCACAAAATACGATCCGTGAAACCGTCTCACACAAGTTTTTGCCTATGTGAGTTGAGTATATTCTATTTTAATATGCATGTATTTTATTACACAATTATGTAAAGAATTTTCTATACATTTATTTTGTTTTTAAATAACATATTTTGAATTTCAAAAAAAATTATGCTTTTTAGAATAATAATATATTTCAAAAGTGTATATAAGTAATGAAAACAGTTAAAGTTTCTTTTTTCTGATAATTAAATTTGTGAACTCATATCATGTAAATATGTAAGAAAGCCCATGTTTATATTAGGTTTTGAGTTTTACATATTCCAGGAGGCCCAAATAAAAATCTCAAGTCCTTTTAACAAGCGTAGTGTGCCAAGGGTTTTGTGTTGTAGTTTGGGTCGACACCTTTCAGGTCCTAAACGGTCGAATACTAGGATACCGCTATCGTGGAAGCCCTGAACCGTTAAAATTGTTACATGGCTGCGTAAAGTAGGCGAATCGAACCGAACTCTTTAATTCATGAGCTAATTTGAGCTTTTGTCGAGTTTAAACAGGCTTAATAAATAAAAATTTAAAACTAAATTATATATTTAGGAAAAATATAATATATTTTTTAAATTTGTAATTTTATTCTGATAAATAAATTTAATAGATTTTTATATGTCTTTCGCGAGTAAAGTGTAAAATCTATATATCAGATATTATAACTATTATTTTTCATCTGAAAGTTGACTCGTGAGTCTACTAACGAACTTGTTCATGAGCTAACAAGTCGAATATTGTATAGTTTGAACTTGATTCGTTTATCTTGAAGAGATTCATTAAACGTGCTTAAACTAGCTTAAACTAGCTTTTATCGAATCAAGCTTCGAATAACTCACAATCGGCTAGGTTCATGGACATACCTACCTGGTTTCGGTCTAAAAAATTAAACCAAAAATGAGAACTAACACTTTAATTTTAATTCCCAAATATAGAAAAGGGAAATCAAAATTATGGCCCCCGACTCATAATAACAATATTAGTATAATTAACATTAAAACGTTTGTACGATTTATTTAACTATAGTGTACAAACAAACATACTATTAAGACAATACATAATTTCCATGTAATAAGGAACAAATTTTGGACTAGATAGGATAACACACAATATCCAACTATAATATTTTTCATTTTCCTATTTTCTTTGGTTCAGGCTCAAATACTTCGATATTTGATAGTTATAATAACAGAAAATATAATATATGTTAAGTCTTTCAAGACTTAATGAGAACTTAAATTTATTTTACTTAATATAACAAGTTAAAATATGATATAGTTGCGTAATATTTTAATATGATATATCCTGAGAAAAAAATGATAAAATGTTATAAATCAAATTGAAGTCATTAGGAATATAATAATTATACAGGTTTCTAAAGTGAATATCGCAGGCTAAAAATATGATTTCGACCAACATTTTTTGCAGCAATTTTCCTCGTGTACTCACACAAATTCAGTATAATTAATCATTTTCGAGCCACAGTGAACTCATATATATTGACCGAAGTCGCGTTGTTCAAATAAACCATATACCCTAGTTGATAACTGTTGTTAATTGGACATACTTTCTGGACCCAAGCCGCGTGGTCTAGTGGACTTAATTTTTGTCAGATCATATAATTAATATATAGCTTAATGAGTTTATTTTAAATTTCCTCAATATTGCCACATTTAAAAAAAAAAATTCAACCGAAAAATGAGATATATCTCAACTAAGTTCAACATCAAAATACCAACAAAATCTAGAAACCACGTCATAATTCTTAAACTAAAATGACCATATGATAATTTACATATACTGCTACATTATGTTTTCCAAAATTACAAACTCAGAAAGTACAAAAGGCTCTACTTTGCTCTTTTTATTACAAGTTCACGCAATCCCCGCCCATACTTTTTGAACCGTACCTGAAAAACAAATCTCATAAAAGAGTGAGCTAATCATTCACCGTCATTCAAATGTTGTAATTTAATCAATTATAAAAAATATTATTGAGAATATTTCACATTTTCTTCAATTAATAATCATAAACAATCAGTCATAGCAAACTCTAATAAATGTTGATCAGATACACATCATTACCGATCATATCCACAAATCAAAGGTAGGATACATCATCCATCAACCAACCTTAAAACCAGTAAGATATTCTTCTATTGACTAACCCATCAATAATTAGTCAAAACAAATACATCCTTCTTCAATGGCTAACAATAAAATCAATATAGCTAGTTTTACCTAAACACATCATTAATTCACATTCAATCACAATATAATGAAATTCACATATTCAGAAATTATAAACTCAACCAATAGCATGTAAGTAATTTTTTGTATTTGCATAAAAAATGAACGTACTTTTTAAAAATGAATGTACTTTTAATAAACATGTTTGCGTGTGATAAATATACATAGTTTTTCTCGTAAACGTAGATCTTAAATCACTTGCTTATGATTTATAATACACACAAAGATTTCAAGTTTGTGACAAAATCTTAGATCCATCGATTAAAAATCGATATAACTTTATTCAAAATCAAATCCAACAAATTTCAACACAAACGTATAATAGAATCAGGATAACAAACACATTTGACAAATGTGATTGCTTTTTAATTTGTTCTCCTTTCAACTTTTTTTTTTTGTTGCGATAACCTTTAGAATTGTCTTTTTTTTAAAAAAAAAAAAAGAAAAGAAAAGAAAATTGTGTTCGAAAAATCAAATGGTGACGTCGCAGCCCACAGAGAAGCACCCCCACAGGTTACAGATCAAAGAAGAGACCAACAGAAAAGTATGCAAACGGATAAACACACCTAAGTACGATAAATCATCCTTATCCAACACCTTCACTCGTACCCATCCCCAGCGCACTGAATGCATAAATATAATATAATATAACATCTTCTAAGAATAGAAAAGATAACAAAAGATATTTAAGATGTACCCGTATCGATTGTGAACTGAGAGCCAGAAAGCAGAGGAAGAAAGTTCAAGATGTTGGCCATATTTCACAAGGCCTTCTCGAATCCACCCGAAGAACTTAACAGCCCGGCATCCCACAAGTGCTCCAAAAAGCCCAAACTCCCGGAAGAAACCCTTCATGAATTCCTGTCAGGACACCCCACAAACGCTTTCTCTATGAATTTCGGGGATGCTGCTGTTCTTGCTTACGTTGGAACAGATAATTATTCTAGTCTCGGCCACAACCAGAGGTATCTAGCTAATATCTGTTTCACGAGGTTTTGGGTGTTTTGTGGAGAATTTTCTTTGAAGTTTTGAGTTTTTTTCTTTGCAGGTTGTTTTGTGGGTACGATGATATATACTGCGTTTTCATGGGGAGTTTGAACAATTTGTGCGCGCAAATAAAACAGTATGGATTATCAAGAAATGCAAACGAAGCCATGCTGGTGATTGAGGCATACAGAACACTTCGAGACCGTGGTCCGTATCCGGCGGATCAGGTTATCAAGGATCTGGACGGAAGCTTCGCTTTCGTTGTGTATGATAGCAAGATTGGAACTGTTTTCACTGCACTGGTAAGACTAACGGCTCCCATTCGTGAATCATTTCTTTATTTTTCCCGAAGCTCAAGGGGAGATGTAATGATAATATTAGTATTGTTTTAAAATTTCCAGGGTTCTGATGGTGGAGTGAAGCTGTACTGGGGCATTGCAGCAGATGGCTCTGTGGTGATCTCTGATGATTTAGAGGTGATCAAAGCAGGCTGTGCTAAGTCATTTGCTCCATTTCCAGCGGGTAACCACCATTACTAAGTCGGTATATTGATTGATCGGTGCATATATAATATATAACTAGGAGTAAATTGCAGGTTGTATATTTCATAGCGAAGGAGGACTGATGAGCTTCGAACATCCGATGAACAAGCTTCGGCCAATGCCAAGGGTGGATAGCGAAGGAGTAATTTGTGGGGCTAATTTCAAGGTTGATTTGTACACCAGAGTTAACAGCATTCCCCGAGTTGGAAGTGAAACCAATTGGGTTGAATGGAATAGTCAAAGCTCGTGATTTAAATAAAGGGTGTGTGTGTGCTGTTTTCCTCTTTTACATCGAGTACTTGCTCAGCAAAAACCAGTGTACAAAATGTGCGAATAAGATCCACTCCAATGCATTCTCATCCCGTACATCCTAAATTGATGCATATATGTTAGGACTCATGGACAACTATTGCTTCGCCAATGATTTTATTCGTTTGATTCGAATTTCTATTAAATTTAACTAACATAATATCTAAGCGTTTCAAGCGATCTTCTATGATAATTGTTGCATTATCCACTTAAAAACATGAGTTATTCGAACCATAAACATAGATGGTTACATCAAATGGTCCAACTAACTTTAATAAATTACACATCCAATAGAAAGAGGAGGTACGTACCCAAGTTTACAATTTAAGCAACGTACTATCTTTTGCGACAGCCCAGTAATTATCTTCTTTTCCAACGAATGAATCCCCCTAATATTCGAGGTGTTTCTCATTTGACAAGGTATGATTAGAGAATTCGACGTCTAAGTATTGCTCAAGAAATCTCTGTAACAACCAGCAGATAGTTTCGGGATTCTGTTTAATGTTGGATGATCGTTACATTTCGGGTTGTATCCATTTGCCCACTCAAAATCATCCATCAAGGTCCATATAAAATATCCCGCACATCAGCCCCCATTCCTGCCGATTAATTTATATGATCAAGTCAAGAATACATGCAAACACGCACCTGATTTTGGCACCCAAAATTAAAACCAGAAAAGGAGTGGTAAACCAACAAGCCATAGCAATGAGTCGAAAGGAAAAAAAAATGTAATTAAATACATTATAGCTTTAGCAAGATAAGAAAGGTACGACTTATGATAGTTTATTGGTTTCACGTTATGTTGGTAACTCAATTTCGTTGTCAGGGAAGAATAACCTGGAATTGAAGTAACTTTCAACCTCTTTAAGATACAGAAAGCGAAAATTAACTGAAAAATCAAGTGATTTCGCACCGAAAATGAGGCTAAAATAAGGAGAGAAAGAAAGCTAAATGAACATACATACCACTCTCGGTTGCAAACATTGCCTTGTTATGGGAGCTCTCCTTAAGCTTTTCGAACAACGAAAAATCTGATCATCCTTGTCTTAAGGATAAATAAATCACATGTTTCTCAATTTTTTTCCAAAGAAATATATTATAACAACGATTTATGTCAATGAATGAAAAAAGGTAAACCGGTCATTACCTTTAGTGCAGCTAGAATTGTTGCTTATGCAACTCGAATAGATACAATCCTTTGCATAGAATGTGCTATAATGGTTTATCCCAATAAAGTCATACTATCTCGTAAAAGCGCCCTATCAACTGAAGAAAAATTCAGTAACTCTCACATTGGTTCTATAATCAGTAAAATCCTCCCATGACTAGTTTCTTTGGACTCTTCACTTAGGCGTATAGCCCAATATCGGTGCGCTCGTCGAGCAACAACCTAGCAAAAGTGGTAAACTGAGAAGAGGCAATCGGTTCTCCACCAATGTAATATGCCAACCTTTTGGGTTTTGGCGCTGATCTTGCATTTATATCAATCCTGATATATGACCATTTGTTCTTAACCTCAATTTTGTTGAGCTAAAATAATTTCGTGTTATAAGCAACCAGACATAGGCATCTAAAACTTTGTTTATGCATAACATATATAGACTCATGTCTACAATAACTAAAGGTAAAATATTCAACTTTTTTGGTGCTTCATGGGTGTAACTGAACCTCACGGTTGTGTTTTTGGGCAACTTGAGATGATTGCAACACTTACCAGGCAACATCAAAGCCAAGGCCCTCTTTGCAGCTTCTTTGTATACGGTATCATCCGTCAATGATATGTACATAAAAGCATTAACAATGATGCCCATCATACCATCAACTTCCAACTAAATCAAGACTTTGGGCAATTTAGAATTACATGAATTTATAGTTCAAAATCCAATATCATCTTCCAGGATTTTGATAATCATTATTTACGTTGAACTGCTGTGCACGGTAGTCAAAGGCTCAACATCTGAATTTCCTTGAGCACAGTTGCCATATGTGATATGACAGTGAACCACGCGCAGCGGGATATGTTGCTCTCACATAAGCCATTTCAACAAACAAGTTTGGCTAGTTAATTCTAGCCCAATATTTAACCGGTCAGCAAAATTCTTAAAACATGTTTTAGCAAATAGACGAAGTCTTCCCATTTAAATCAAATACACAACGCAATATAAGCAGACCACATAAAATTCGAATATAAACTCATGATAGATGCTTAACATGGTACAGCTACGGAGTACATAAAGGCATAGTTTGGTACACATGATAGGATGAACATGTGATATATAATATAAGGATGAATTAAGGATAAATAAGATGTAGGATATTATATTTAATGTTTGGTATGATTTTAATAAGAATGATTAAATTTATATATTAGATTGTAATGACAAAATTAACATTATTATAATAAATTTTATAATTTCAAAGTTGTTGTTTGAGTTCATATTTCTTATATTTATAAATTGAGGGTAATTAAGTCATTTGTAATGTATTTTATTATTAAATTAAAATTATCATACCTAATAGAAGTGATATTTTATCCTTGTATTAAATTATTTATCAGTGACCCATTATATTATCATGGGCTTTCTAAAAAAATACCAAACGTGGGATAAAGAGGATTATTGATCAATCTATCTCTTATCCAGTGTACCAAACTATGCTAAAAAGATGATTACACGGATAATTCCTGATTATACATGCATATGCTCGGTCGAAGAGTGTCACTTCATAAGAATAACTTAGCATTTTCTTATAACAAACTCGATTTGTACATACTGCACTAAAGGACTGAGCCAGCCCCCATATCTCTCTTCAAGTTCTTGAGGATAGTCAAAGTGGTGAAGTAACAAAAGGCTAAATTCCTGCATTGAACGGCCATAACTTATATCAACTGAAACAAACTATTAGATGAATTACAGAGGTTAAAACAACGAAAACTTATGGAACTCGTTTGTTATAGAAGATTATAGCTGCTTGGTTAACCTCCCCAACCTTCCCTTCTACACATAATCAGACGGAATGTCCAAATCAGAGCGAGAAAAAATTAATCACATCAAAAAGACAGGATTTTCAAATCAAAGTTCAATATACATACCAGGAACAACTCTGCTCCAAGAAATTGAGAATCGTTAAGCATTAACCCCGAGAGAATGCATTATCTCAATGTCTTCCTGAGATTAAATAGTTGAACTCTGCTTACCGCTTAAAAGTTTTATCAAACCCAAGAAAAAGGAGAATTAGCAAACATTACCATGTACCGATGGTAATAATCGTCAGCTATGTCCCTTATTTGGTAAATTACCTGAAAACATAGTCAAACACTTGAACATCGCAAAAATAACAAAAAAAACTGGAAATAGGATGCAGGAAAGTCCTGTGACAACTAAAAACTAAAACTGATACTTCCAATACAGCAAAAACGATCCCAGTTACTTGGACTGCTACCATCTTCAAGATATGCTGCTTCGACCTGAATAAAGCATGAAAATCACTATTAACTGTCGTCTGAAGACTAGTTCTTGAATAGAGGAGGAACTGAATGAAGGAAAAAGAGTGAAAATGATCACTTGATACGCAGAAGTTGCAGTTCAGAAGAGAAACCCATCAAGAAAATCTGATCTTTTGATGTCAAAGTTGCCGTCGATGGAGGATTCGACAGTCACAATTGCCGGTAGAAGCAGGATTAAGAAGCACGTTGTCGCATTTTTCCTCGATTGGAAAAGCAATAGTTGTTTCTTTTGATCAGTAAATGTAATCGAAATTGATGCAAACACAACTGAGATGTATCTTCATTCTTTGTCCACCTCCAAGCACAATTATCCCAACCCAAATGAATTGAATCACATGATCTGTGGTGAAAATAATATATAAATGATGTTGATGGATCAGTTTTCAATCGTTAAAATTTCGTCACACCCAAACGTAAAGTAATCAAAAAATCCAATTGTATACATGCATTTGTTTCCATCAAGGGGGGACACTAGATTTTTCGACCCCTGTTTTTTTTAAATGTCAATGAATATAATATTTCTGATCCCTAAATATAAAAATATAAACAAGACTTTGATGTAGAGAGGTCAAAATTTTAGATTAAGTATTTTGTGAGATAGTCTCGTGGATTTTTATTAGTGATACAAGTCGATTTGGTCCAAATTTACACTGAAAATTAACATTTTTGATATAAAGAATAATATTTTTTCATGAAACACTTCGAGTTGGATATTTGTTTCATAAAATTGACCCGCGAAAAGATCTCATATGATTTTTTTGTGAAAATAAAAATAAACAACTTGATATAATGTATTACAATATCAATAAATTAATAGAATTGAGATCATGAGAAGTCACTAATTAAAGAATCATACTTTTATTCTATTAAGACTAAGATTCAATTCATAAACATTTTGAGTATGAAATAGGAACGATTTATTATTGGTTCAAACAAAATTTTGAAATATCTATTTTAGAATGCTAAACGTTTGAAGCAAAAAAGAAACGTTAGATTAAAGATACAATAAAATAAAATAATTGCGCACAATTTGGAAGATCTTTTGTCGGAAAAATTTATTTCAATAAATCATTGAAAATTAACGGATTATTTTATTATACACCTGGAGTGTCAACTTCAACAAAAATATAAAAGAACCACGTAATCTAATAATATTGAAATAGAAGATAAACATTTTCCATAGAACATAAAATTATCCAAAATTAACAAGATGGATTTAGAAAGATTGGACGATAAATGAAGGGTCACTCAAAATCCTGGAACCAACTGAATTTCATAATCGGTTGCCCAATATTTTGATTGCTCCCCGAACGCTATCTATGTTTCGGACTTGGGCCTTCGTACAATATGGACGGACCACTCTCGTAGCTCCAATAACTAAATTAACGTCCATTGTCGATTTAACTCCTGACATATTAAATTTAATATTATATATATAATCGATCTCATAGACATCTATATTTCTATCGACTTATCGATTAGGTGACGTCTATCTATTAAACGTGATGAAAATTATACATGTAATTGAACACTTTTTTTAATGTTTTTTTTTGTTAGAGATGATGTGATAAACAAAAATAGTAAACAAAAAAAAATAGTAAAATAGTTTTTTATGATATTTTTTTGATTACATGAAGATGAAATATATTTGTAATTTTATAGTGTTATTTTTTATTTATAAAAAATTACACTATGACCATAAAATTAGTTATTTAAGTTCGTCATGTATTATAATATATCAAATATGGCAAAAACTTGTGTGATACGGTTTCATGAATCGTATTTTGTGAGACAGATCTCTTATTTGGATCATCCATGAAAAAGTATTACTTTTTATGCTAAGAGTACTATTACTTTCAATTTTGAATATCGGTAAGGTTGACACGTCTCACAGATAAAGATTCGTGAGACCGTTTAATAAGAGACCTACACCTGCTCATCAAATATAGTCTAGATAAAACTTAAAAGTCTTGGCTTACTCCATGCTGAAAACTTTGAACTTTTGAGAGCTTCCTGCGAAATTGCACAGCCGTAATTTCAGAGATATTCATGCTGAAAACTTGGAACTTTTGAGAGCTTCATGCGAAATTACACAGCCGTGATTTCACTGATAATATCTCGGACAATATATGTTAGAATTATAAATAGCCGACGCTTTGGAGATTATGAGCACATGATTATTTGAAATCAAACAAAGGCGGCTGGATCCGATAAATTTTAACGACTCTTGTAATATTTTGTGTTTTTTTTTTTTGAATGAGCTTCGCCGATTTTATATATATGAAGTACTTTTATGTGTCATTGTCTGTTTTTCTATAATTTTATTAATTTATATATTAAAATTGTAGTGTAGTCACTCACAATTTTCTATAAGAACGATTTGATCTTCATTTAAATTAAATCAGATGAAATATATAAAAATTAAATATTATACAAATATGTAACATTTGTTAAGAATCACTAAGTACATATAGTAGCCCCCTACACCATCATCATGAAAACCAATGTAAGTTCCTGAGAATCTTTGTAGAAATATTTTTGAATTTATGAATAAATGCAGAAATTTTATGATGTCTATCCACTCAATTGTCACTTAGATATGAATAAATGCAGAAATTTAATTGAGTTTTTTTGTCGTTAATTATATAATTTGGTCCACGTGGGCCATGCATATACTAGTTCATTGAAGTCCTCGTAGAGCACATAATAGCTCCTTAATTAAACTTTGAATTATAATTGGTTGGTCAAACTTGGCAAGTGGCCTTTTAACATGTGGTCTAAGATAAAGTACGATTTTAATGTTTTAATTATCTGCTCCATATTGTGATAAGTATAAGAAATTTGTTTCAAAGACTTTTACTCCGCGAGACACACATTCATGTCTTTTATTATACGGTTTTATGTCTCTTTATTTATGAGACGAATCGATCATGTCTATATTTACAATAAAAATAAATATTTTTGGTATTAAAAAGTATTATTTTTTAATGGGTGATTCAATTAAAATATCTATATCACAAAATAAAATATTTAATTTATTTTTCGGTTGTAAAAAATAAACATATTGGAATATATATGTTTACTAGTCAAATTGTTGGGGTTGTTAGATATCCAAATTTTTTAATTGGATTTGTGGATGAGTTTTTCCTAAAACGTAAAGGTTTGACAAGATATAAAGTAAAAAGAATTGGCCACTCAATAGCTAGGGTTAGTGCAAAATGACTTGGCGAAGAATCTCCTGATAATAAGCTGCCTTCTGGAAGAAGAAAGAACAATATTATTCACTGGGTGACAGCTTATTTATTTTTATTGTATTTTGTGCGTGTCTTGATAGATGAATTTTGTTTTGATAAAACAGAAATAAGTTTGCATTAATAGATACATATTTGGCAAAACACTTCCAACCTAACGAAACTAATTAACCTCTTGGCATGTCCACATACCACAGAACATGAACCTATCGCTCCTTTTAATGGTTTCTGGCTCGGGGTGCTCTGCATGTATTGTTCGGGCTATCATGTTCCTCTGCCGAAATATATCAAAAGTTGTCATCAGTTCCTTCCGTTTTTGTCCCATCTCTTTATTTGGCCAAGATCTTTGCCTCCATTGATTGTCAGTTTGGCTCACATGCATGCCCGCAGTTTTGCTCACATGCATCATGCATGCATGTTATTAACAGTAAAATAAAAGATTTTAATTATATCATTATTATAATGACATAGAAATTCGGGTGAAGCAAAATTATCCTGTTTACTTTGTCTGTTTCTTATTAAAAGTATAAGATTACAAAAAAGAAAAGTTGAGTTGAGCCGTGAGATCGATCAAGTTGGAGATAAAATTGAATCTTGTCAAATTTTCATGCTAAAGTAAGTTCATCATTTAGCATGGAGACGATTATACGCTTGAAAAAGAATATTCGCCAGAATTTGCTTGAAAAAGAACATTCAGCATGGTGATGTATATTGGTTTATTGATATTTTAGTGCTCGTAAAATTTTATTGCATACTTTATTATTGAATGGTATTTTGAGACCATTCAATAATAAAGTATGTAA